>NC_048893.1:192919171-192924281 GCF_011077185.1 Oxyura jamaicensis | reverse complement strand
GCTAGGTTCTCTTTCATCAATGAGGAGAAATGGTAACTTCTGGAGTTAGAGTCATCACAGTGTGAAAAGGGCTTCTGAAACAAACCAGGCAAATCATGTTCTACATGTTCCTTTTTAATCTTCACTATCACAGGACACTAAGATGGCCAGCTTAGGTATAGATCTCTACTGACAACTGAAGTAGAGATCATTGAGATATGTGGATGTGGCACTAAGTGACATGGTTTAGTGATAGGGCATGTTAGGTCAGGTTGACAGTTGGACTTGATGACCTTGAAGGTCATTTCCAACCTAAATGATTTGATGAAACCTATATGCATCCTACTGGTAGTGCCTCATAGCTAGAGCTGTAAGTGAATATGGAAGTCTCATAAAATGCTGAACACACATGACACTGAAGCTGTGGTGTAAAGCTTCACTTCACAAGATTAAATCAGATCAAGAACACCACAGACACGTGGTGCAAGCACAGAACTGAAGCAATCCATTCCTGCCAACTCATATGTAATGCTTTTCCTTTAGAAGGGATGACTTCTTTGTGCCAATGGACTCTTCCAGAGCAGAAATGATCTCATATCATTCTCCTTTTACAGTGGACAAGCTATTAACTATCTTTTGCAAATAGCAAGGAGCTGATGTAAGTAACATTTTTTTTTTTTTTTTTTCTAAAATGACAGAAATGATCTTGTCCGACCCAGCTCAAATTTCTGCTGTTCGGTAATGCACATATCTGGTATCAATGAAGGTGGAACCAAGGTTGTGCTCCAAGGGCTTTTATTCCTGAACGATGACATAACTGCTGTCTGGCTCGTTTCTTGACTGATCTGTGCTGGCAGACCCAATCTGGAAAAGTGAATAAGCCTTATCAGGCACAGACATATTTCTGTTCATTGATTGTAGCTACCTGCTCTACTCTCATTTGTGCTGTCTGACAGAAACTTTCACCCCAAGGAAAGCTGCCTTCAGATGATAGGTAAGGATTGGGGCTAAAACGTGCTAGTGTCTTCCAGTGCTAATGCCAGTTCCATAACAGGCTTCATACTCTCAGACAGCTGCTAGTGTGAAAGCTTTATTGTCCTGATAAACGTTTCTAGCTCATGTTAAATGGGCTGTGAGCTTGATCCAGATGGCCTGCTGGATAGAGCTTTGAGGTCAAATGCTGATGACACTTAAGCCAGTAATGTGCATGCGCTACAGCATCTGGAATCAAAACCATGATTCTCTTGTTAATCAAAGCAGGACTGTGATAGTTTGTGGTGGTTCTGCAGAAAGAACATCTGACTTGATTTGCACTAACCACAAGAGAGCTCCTTATGTGCATTAACTTGAGATAATTGATGCAAAGAAAAATTATGAGAAAATATTCTCCCTTTTTCCCTCATTCTCCTTTGCACTCACAAAAGTGCCCATGTCAACAGTGAAGCTGAAGGGGTTCCTTATAAATGGATGGTGCTGGGGCAGATTTCCCAGAGTTACGTACATTTTAAAATCAGCTAGGACTTTCGTATTCAGATAGAATAATAACACAGCACAGTTAAAAACAAAATAAAGGAGAATATAAAATTGGAACAGGAGACCCAGTGTTTTCTGCTGTCAGATGTAATTTGTTTTGACAGAAGGAGAGATGTCAAGCAGAGCTTTGGTGAGGACAGGAGAAATATTTTCGGTCAATAGTCAGAGCACAATTTCTTAGCAAATTCACTTTGATTGTGTTCATGCCTTTCTCCTAGTAATCTAACAAAAGAAGATGCAGATAGTAAGTAGTGTGAGACAAAGCTATGTATAAATCGAATAACAAAGAACTTTTGCAAAGTACTTTTCTTGTTCAGAATTTTGTGGTTGCACAATGGGAAGAAATTTGAATAGTGCATCCTTACAGTTTGGGAGAAGTGGCTTTCCATGGGAGTAATGAGGCTACTCAGGACAGTTCGCATTTCAAATATGAAAAAACATACTCCAATAATTTAGTCAGGGAGGTCAAATTTCCTGGGAAGATCAGGCAGTTGCCAAGACTGGACTTTTTTAGGAAGTGCTGCAAAATCTTGCTCTTTTTAAAAAAGACCTTCTATCACAGCTAAAATGTCACTTTTAACTCTGCACTCTCCATCTATGTACTAGCTTTTCCAAGAACCATCAGCCATCCGATGCTAATCCTGAACCTTAAAAAAACCAGCAAAGTAACCAGCCAACCAAGACACTTATGTCTCAAACAAAAATAGACAGAAGTTCTATAAAGATCACGACACTTCTGCTGTTACTGATCCTACATAGAAAATGTTTTAAATATTGCAGTATATAGTGATAAGATACATAAAATTAATTCACTGAATGTTTTTAGCTGTATCTTTCCACTCCATTTTAGAAATTCACAACTAGCTGGGGCCAAGAAGAACAGACAAAACACTCAAGTAAATTATTCATTGGCAACTTTTTCTTAGTTAAGAAAGCATAACAGAGATGATCCTCCATTATTTTTGGTACTAATATCAGTCCAGATGAGGTCTTTGAAGTGTGCTTGGATGCGCTTACTTGCTATTTGTTGATACTTGTTATAAACACTGCCAGTCATAAATATTGTTCTGTATTTCTTCCCTAAAATTAGTCATGACACCTCAGATAGTTCTTGCAATACAGATAGCTAATATCAATGAATGATATGTATAAATATGATCTTTAACTACAAGTATTAGATCTGGTCAGTTTTAGTGCTGTATCATCCCAGTTTTGTGAAAATTAATAGAGGACTGATTTTTTTATTATTATTATTATTATTATTTTTTTGAGTGCTTTCTTTCATGGCATCACAGAATCCCAGAATGGGTGAGGTAGGAAGGGACCTCTGGGAACACCTGGTCCAACCTCTGCTCAAGCAGGGACCCTCAGAGCAGGCTGCCCAGGACCACGTCCAGGTAGCTTTTGAAGACCTCCAAGGAGGAGACCCCACAGCCTTTCCGGGCAACCTGTGCCAGTGCTCTGTCACCCACCCAGCACAGAAGTGCTGCCTGGTGGTCGGAGGGAGCCTCTTGTGTGCCTGTTTGTGCCCATTGCCTCTTGTCCTGGCACTGGGCACCTCTGAGAAGTGGCTGGCTCTGTCCTCTATGCACCCTCCTTCAGGTATTTACAGACACTGATGGGATCCCCCTGAGCCTCCTCTTCTGCAGGCTGAACAGCCCCAGCTCTCTCAGCCTCTCCTTATAGAAGAGGTGCTCCAGTCTCTTCATCATCTTCATAACCCTTCATTAGACTCTCACCAGTATTTCCAGGTCTTTCTTGGACTGGGAGGCCCAGAGCTCGACAGAGGACTCCAGATGTGGCCTCACCAGTGCTGAATAGAGGGGAAGGATTGCTTCTCTTGACCTGCTGGCACTACTTTGCCTCATGTAGCTAAGAAACCTACTGGCACTACTTTGCCTCATGTAGCTAAGAACACCATTAGCTTTCTTAGTGGCAAGGGCCCATTGCTGATTCATGTTCAGTCTGGTATCCACCAGGACCCCAGGTCCTTTTCTGCCACTGCTTCCCAGCTGGGTGGCCCCAAGCATGTCCTGGTGCCTGGGGTTGTTCCTCTCCATGTGCAGGACACTGCACTTTCCTTTGTTGAACTATCCTTGCCTTTTTCAAACTATTTAAGCAATAAGGCTTCCACCCTTTTCCTGTGGAAACTACTGCATAATTTAATAGATTTCTCTGTTTAAAAGCCTTTTCTCACCATTTTGGCAAGACATTAATTCCACAACTAACACTATCGGCAGCAGCTTCAGGATGAAATGGAAAGATGAGATAAAATGGGAACAGTGAGAAGAGAAAATTGTTTCTTAATTTTGCTGTAGGCAATCTCTCTGCTTGTTTCTCCTCTAAGTGGAAGGGGATTAACCTATGCCCATTTCTTTTTCAGATACAGCAAAGGTAAATTGTTAAATGAACCTGTAATGATTCTCCATTTGCTTACCTACAGACATTACTGTTGCCAGATAAATATCCAACTTGTGACATAGGGAACAAAATTAAGTTGTTTTGTACTTAAAATAACAGCCTTTATCTGGGTAGCCAAAGAGAATCTTCCCTACCAGCAGTGGCAGTATGGCAGAATCCTGTATTATAATCGCAGCTGGTTACAATCAGGCCTTGAAATTGCGAAACAGCAAGGGTACACATTCAATAGCACACCTACACAATAGCTTCTGTTTTATTACACCTTTTTCCACTGGCAAAAATATTTTATTCTAACTCCTGCATATGAATAATTGCACTGAAATCAATAGCATTAGTTGCATGCTTAAGATTTATTTTATTTATAGGTGCTTCCTTAGATGGGCTACTGCCTTGCTTGATCAAGCTCTCAAGGCAAATCTTGCTCTTTTTGAGGGACTTTGTTTCTATTTATCTATACAGAAAGAGAGGTAAAAGAATGACATTTTATTTACACACACTGAGTCTTCAGTGAAATAAGATTCTATTAAAAAATGTGCTTCCCACATTGTTGTAGGGTCTTGATAAGAAAAACAACAACAACAACAACAACAAAAAACATTACTTATGTTTAAAGGACCTCAGAGGAACATCAGGAAGAAGGAGCTACCACAGATGCTATTAATTACATATCTTCCCTTCAGTACAAACAGGAGATGTCCTCTTCAATGGGCACGATTTGTTCTTTAAACATCTTGGGGCAGTCATAAGCAACATGGTAGTCCTGTTACAGCACTGCCTTCTCTCCATGCCTCTTCCCCCCTCACACCAAATGCTACTGTCCATAAGCTTCTCTGAGTCTTCTTCATAATCTGAAGAATTCCTTCTGTCCTCTGCACTTTTTTAAACCTCACATTTCTAACAGGAACAAGCCTCTCCAGATCAAAATATCTGGTCGACTTTGTTCTCCTCCATCTCGTCCATCACTTCTACACTGAGGTGGAAAACAGGTGCCAAGTTCTTCCCTCAGAAATCCAGAAACTCTACTGGGCTTTACATTTCCCCAGTGTAAATTCTTGCACCCCTTCCTTCCTTCCTTCCTTCCTTCCTTCCTGCCTTCCTGCCTTCCTTCCTTCCTTCCTTCCTTCCTTCCTTCCTTCCTTCCTTCCTTCCTTCCTTCCTTCCTTCCTTCCTTCCTTCC
>NC_048893.1:192895651-192919071 GCF_011077185.1 Oxyura jamaicensis | reverse complement strand
TCCTTCCTTCCTTCCTTCCTTCCTTCCTTCCTTCCTTCCCTCCTTCCCTCCTTCCCTCCTTCCCTCCTTCCCTCCTTCCCTCCTTCCTTCCTTGTTCCTGTCTTCTTCTCTCAGCTATCCAAAAAATGCCTTTTATGTTTTTCTGTCTTTTCTACCAAGAAAATGAGCCTCACCTTTGTAATGATACCCTTTGTCTGTGTCATTCCCCAGAGTCATGGATTAGGAGTCCAGTCAAAAATATCAATTGCCATTTGATCCTCAGATCTTAAATAAACTGCAGTCATCAGCAGTATCACCATAAGTATTCCCAGAGGTCAGACACTAAGATTAAGTCTTTTCTTAGTGTTCTGGAGACACATATCAATAATGAAAAACAATCTTTATAACTCTTGAGTTCCTCCATCCCTAGGCAGACATTCGAACACTTTGATTCTTCAGTTCTGTCCCATTACAAAGGCAATAAATACCTCGTTGGATAGCCTTAGAGAACCCAGGGTAGTGGTTAAGGCTGTCTCCCATAGAAAGGACAGTGGCCTCACTACTACAACCTGTTTTGAGTGAAGTCCCCTAGAAAGAAGGAGAATTTAACAACTTTCAAAGTAACTCAGCATGTTCAGAGATTGCTGAGGAGAACAAGAAACAGACACAGAGGGGATGGAAGAAAAAAACCTTTTCTTAGGAGCCCTGACGAGACCACATCATTTATTACAATTCCTAGTTCCTAGTTCCCCCGTAAAAGGGAACAGGGGAGAAAAGTCTGCTCCACTTTTTTTTTTTTTTTAATCTGTTTCCCAGTTTCCTCCTCTGTTATGGTAATTTCAGTACTACTCTGGTGTAGAGTAACTTTCTAACAGAGACTAGATAGAGATAGAGAGTTTACAAGCCCTTTGGGTCTCTTCTCTTTAAGGAAAAGGTGCAGAAAGATACATCTTAAAGCATCATCACTGTGTGGCTTGTTGCTTCAAGCAGGAGCATGTATGTATGTGTATGGCATGAATGCCCCAACTGATGTAAACAGGCTTAGCCCCACTTAGTCATTAAGATAACACCATGTCTGTGTCAGATGAGAATCTCTCACAAAAACTATAGAATAACTCAATTATGTAGCTTGGGAAAGAGATTTAATGTTCCTCACACTCCCAGTGCACTGTCAGCAACAAAGGATATTACTTCTTGTAGCACAGCTACATTAACTTCTGCTGTGTTTAAGTATATTGCACGTTCTAACTTTGCTAACTGTAGAAGCTTGTGCCTGGAGAAGAGAATTGCCAGTGGAAGGAACTATTCATCTGGTAAAAAGTACGTATTATCTTAAAACTGGAACCAGACTTATTATCTGATAGGAAATTCAGTGGCTATGAAATGTGCTCTCATTTCCAGGCTGGAAAGAAAATAGGTGAAAACTGAAATTCAACGTGAATGAAGCTATCACATTGGTTTGTTTGTTTCAGATTTAATGTAGAGACTATATTTTATATGATGTGAAAACCTCTTGAAGCAGTGATTTCAGATAATACTTTGAAGTGTGTATATATATATACACTTTCAGAACAAGAATTAGACTTTGTCAGGGAGTTCTTCCAAGATGTTTTGACTTAAAAAACTCCAAGATTCTTGAATGGAGAAAAGCTCCATTACTTTTTTGACTAAATGTAATCACTTAGATTTTTATTTCACATGATCTGCATTTCATTAACTTAAATTTTCAACTTCTACATTGTTTCTTCAGAAGAAATCTTCTGCAATAGCTGTCTATTTTAGCGGGGATTTTCATCTAGATGTCATAGATACTAAACAAATGCAAAAAGTACTTCAGATGTAAAATCAACATTCATTCAATTCTTATTCACTCTTGATGGGGACACATTTATATTTCATGGTTTCTAAATTCAAAGTACTGCAATATCTAGATCTCAATGGTTGCTTTCAGGGGGGAAATGACAAACAGCATAGCCCCTTGCAGTTAGATAGCAGTACTTGAGAACAGTCCATTCAGCAACTTATCAAAAGATTTATATTAAAGAGGAAAGACGTATTAATCTTGTCTAGGTTGCATCAATGTATGAAAATTATTTGAAGGAGGAAGTAGAAACAGTAACCTACAAAAGAAGGTGATTACAATTCAGCCCAGAGAAGAAACGATAACATGTTGATAGAAAAGAAAGGTAAACTGTAACTTGGAACTATTTTTTTCTTCTGCATTGAAACAGAAAACTTGGTATCTGCAGTAACTGACTAAAAGGATGAGCTTATCTGATATTGAGCATGTACACTGTTTCATGGAATAGACAGAATACATGGGAAAAGATGCATTGCAGTGTGTAAAAAGTCTTTGTCAGGGATATAGTGCTTTCGATCTTAGTATTTTATCTTCCCTGGATTTTTGTACGGTGTGACTTTTATATATTATATATGGCATAGAATAGTGTTTCTTACTGATAGTGAAGGAAAAAATGAATATCTACTGCAGTGTGATAAATGAGGTGGAGATATTTTAACATATACAGCCATTTGTGGACTTTGTGCTTTTTTAAAGTATGCATGAGAGCAGAAGAACAAATAAAAACTGTATCTGATAGCTAGATTTTCTTCATTTTAGCTTAGTAGCAAATATGGATAGCATGTTTATGATTATTTTCCTTAGAGGCTCCCAGGTTCAGTTAGCATAAAATATTTTCATGGACTATATCAACCAGGACTTGTGAGATTTGGGTTAAACTTCCACTTCTGCCACAGCCAGCCAGTAGGCTTCATGGGCACAAGAAGATCTCTTATTTTTTCATTTATAAAACAGAGGAAACAACCAAATAGCAGTAGCTGGTCAGCAATTAGTGAGCCTGCCACACATCCAAATATGGACCTCTTGAGGTCTTTTGCAGTCTTATTTTCTGATTCCTCTTTTTCCCTGCCTCTTCAATTTAAAATGCAGTGTGTCTGGTCAGTGTTTCTTACCCTGCATATACCCAGTTCCAAGAAAATGACATCCAGTGCCAGCCAGGGGCTCCCAGCATTCTTGCAGTACAAATAATAATAAAAAGAATAGTGCCTTGATATGGGTTGGTTATTACTACTCACAAGCAATACGGCAGATCTGTACAAACTATTTTTTATCTCCCAGGAAGAAGTTTTCACTGAGACAGTGGCAGAGGATTATCGCTTTGTGAATAAACTGCAGAGAGTTTGTAGATAAAAAAAGTAGAGACTGCAAAAGGCTTTCTGATTCAGGAATCAGATCTCTTCTTTTGTTAAATTGCTCTAAAGGACACTGTGTTCCTTGCCATTGCCCCTAGAAAAATATATTTCCCCAGCTATGGAGAAATTTGTTTTTCAACATGGTAAAGTACAGTGGTGTTTTTAAAGCTGTTATGAATCTTGGGTACGAAACATGGGAACTGTTCAGATATATGGCAGATGTAGTGCAACTATCATGATGAAAACCACCCAAGGAGCTCGTGTTTTTTGCTTCTCTGCCACTGTGTTCAGAAAACCCTTCAGAGTGTATCAGCCTGGAGTTACAGAGCCTCAAAGCTGGATGTCAGAAGCTGCAGAGAGCATCACCAGTTCCAGCTCATCCCTCGTGTAACGCCATGGATTTGGGGGAGGTTACACCAGGAGTAAGCCAAGCCTTATGATCCTCACTGAACCTGCTTGACTTCATGAGACTCAGCATGAGGATTTGTAATGCTAAACAGACAGTGGAGGCTAAAAGTAGTATAAGTGGAGTTGAGAAGTTACGAGAGGGAAAAAGGAAGAAAAAGTAGGGAGTCCAAACCTGATTTTGGATGATTTTCAGCTGTGTCTACCTCTTTTCCCTCTATCTTTCCCCTGCCCTTTTTTTTTTTTTTTTTTTTTTTTCTCCTTTCTTTCATTCATCTTCACTTTATTTTCACGGTTCAGTTATTTTAGTCAGTCTTTTCTCTGTGGTGCTTGTTCATTTTTTTTTAGTATCATAATTTCCACAGCTTTTAACAGCCACATGTATTAACCAAATTACCAAGACCCCCTGGAGGCAGTCGATTCAGCCTTTTCACAGCACTCGAGTAATCTCCTTTACTCTGGCACCATGGTGTTCCTCATATGCTTCCCTAGCTGCAAAAACAAACAAACAAACAAAAAAGCATAGCTGTGAAAAAAATGGAATTTTGTAGGTCTAATGCAGAGCAGGTGGAGATTTTGGACTGTGGATTCACTTAAAAAATGGAAACCCTTCTTTGAAGTGTGAAGAAATTTGGGCTGGATTTGTTTTACTGATGGTTGTTACTGTTGTGTAGTGGTGGTTATTCTTTCCCTGTTAGCTTGTTACAGCAGTGCCCAGAAATCACAGTTGTGGACTGCAAGCACTGGTCATATCACAGAGCTCCTGTCCCAGGGAAGGCTCTCCAGGGTAAGGATTATCTTTTTGAGGTGAGAGTGTTGGGAAACAAAAATAATGAGTTCACAATTCTTCTCTGACTTTCTTTTATCAGCCGGTTTTGGTGACATTTTCAGAAGCAGATAGGAAAAGTCAAATTAGAAAGCAATTTGAGCTTACCAGCCTGCACAGATACTGGATTTAAGACCTTGTCTGACTTGGAGTTATGATTTTGAAAGTAGTTTAGAGGAAATACCTTTTTTAAAGATCGCTGTTTACCACTTGAAATCATATTTTGCAAGAGTAATCTGTTCCAAGATCAAATGAGAACTTCTTGCTTCTTCAGTGAGGACTTTCAAGAGCACAGTGCAGAAGGTGAAGGATTTTTTGTATTCTGTGTTGCTTTTTTTAACTGTACGAAGTTGTTGATGGTAGCAAAGGCCCTATTCCTAGCGGTATGACAAGTAGAAGTGATCTATAAAAGACTTTCTCTTGTGAAATCCAGAGGTTAAACACACTTGAGGAAATAATATTTAATGCTATGCAAGGAGATTTGGTACACAATTCCCATTGCAGATAAGTCTCTGTGCAGTGTTTGAGAGCTTATCTTGTTTCCTTTGGGAGGAGGCAGTCTTTTATTATGCTCCTAAGAAAACAAACAAAATAGCCTGGTAATGTGGTAATGTTTGAGACTGTGGATGGCAAATGAATATGTCATTTTTACCGATTCAAACATTACCTGAATGTTTTCTGTGTGAAGGGTGAGGGATACTAAAAATAAAAAAAAACCCTTGGTAGCATAACTGTATTGATTGAAGACACAAAGTAATCTATTTAAGCTGATGCTTGGATTCACCATGTGTTCAGTCTTTATTCTTTCTGGCTATGTATATGCATAATACATTTTTGTTAAAATTAAAACCAAGTTATTTATCTGTCAAACTGCTTCTATGAAACTCATTCTCCATTGAGAGCTTTGCTGAGCAACACGTAGCCCGAAGTAGCCAATTTACAAAAGACAGATAATTTAGAGGTAAAGTCGTCATGACAACTTTAACTCCATCCCTGCCTTTTCTTCCATTCACATGCTATGAATAGAGGGGTGGGAGGTTGTCAAGGGAGCTTAGGCTGAGCACCCTGACTTCTGTGCATCGAGAGTTCAGGTGTTACCCTGGTTTTTGTTTACTTTTAATTACTGCTTTTTATTCAGAATTGTGGTTAGTCCTGTATTTAGACTTTCAGGATATTTGGGGATCTTATGGATGAATGGCATGTATAATACACAAGAAG
Organism: Oxyura jamaicensis; assembly: GCF_011077185.1. NCBI lineage: Eukaryota > Metazoa > Chordata > Aves > Anseriformes > Anatidae > Oxyura > Oxyura jamaicensis. Next base: position 192,913,430 of record NC_048893.1, on the reverse strand, counting down.
AAAAAAACCACACACACACACACACACAAAAACAAAAAACCAACCTACTCTAGCATTTTTGTTGAAAACTATATAGAACTCAGGTTAAAACACTGTGTTACATGTCTTTTTCAACAATATTTCCTATGAAAAAAAGGGTCTTTGATACTATTATTTTAGATAAAATATCCTTGGTTTTGATTTCTTGGCTATATTACCCTGGGATAACACCATAGAGCTAAATGGCACTGTTTCTGACTCACAGCAACATAAGTAAAAACCAATTTGGGTGAAGAAACACAACAAACCTTCCTTCCATTTTAACTTCTGCATACAAAGTAAAAGAACCATGACAGATTTTGTTTTCTTCTAATTCCTAGTAGGAAAATGACTGTGACCAGTCTCTAAATGACTAATGGCTACCCCAAGTACAGCCAGACCCATTTTGACCTAGAGCTTAATATTTTGTACAGATAATGCTGGTAGTAGCAGAGATACTGGATGCACCACTTGATTTTTGGACCAGTTTCTGATCTGGAAAAAAAAAAACAACAAACATTTAAAACAATATCTTAAGTGAAAAAGTAATGGGTGGATGGCTCTGTTTCTTTGCTGGTGCAAGCAACAGTTCAGCATGTTCACTAAGACTGTTTGGCAGAAAGCTGGTGTTGCCTGCCCTCCACAGAGGTCTGTGAGCCCAGCTGCTCTCCATGCATCTAGCTGACTTCTCAGAGCTCTTTCCAGCTCCCCAAAAGCCTACCTGCCAGGTCACGGCTCTGCTGTTAGGACATGGGAAATCTGGCAGTCCTTCCGAAGGCATGATATTACGGGTTGGAATTAAACTGACAAACTGTTTCATTTCAGGGCAATGTTCAGGACTCTCCTGTGTAGGAGAGAAATTGCTGTGGTCTGTACTGATTCAGCTGGACCTCAGCTTTCAGCTTCGGGCCAGATGTTGGTAGCAGCTGATGCAAGCTGCTGGAATGCAAGGGGTTGAGCACGAGCTGCAAACGTACCCATGACTGGCATTAGCAAGAGCTCTTGGCTATGGATACCGAGGGTCCATCTGCGCTGGGAGAATGGTCAGCTGCTGACAACTGCCGTTAACAAGAGCGCAACAATGGCAGGAAAGTCTCTGGGGCAGGATTAAAGAGCGAGCACTGGGGGAAGCTTTCCCTGCTGTTGTCCTGAACGTACCTTTTCTGCAGATAAGGGTCTTCACAGTGGTGCCGTGCCAGGGGTCCATTTGACATATATTGCGAAAGAGAACCACACTAAAGAATAACATAGATGGAAACTTGCACAAAACCATTTAACATCCTAGGAGAATGTATCAGCAAGCAGCAGCGGGTCTGCATTTTGAAAATAGCCCCTTGGGAAAAACTAGACAAAGCTAGACTCCTGGACAAATCTGAAAAGCTGCTGTCTGTGTCTGCAGGGACTAATGGTTGTGACAATCTGCAGAGTAAACAGCTGCTGCAGGAGCAGCGAAAGCAGCACAATCTGGAGAGCGTAAGCACAGATGACTGACATGCAGCAACTGTCAGCTGGCTGGCTGGGGCTGACAGGCTATAAACTGAAGCTTACAAACTCTTTGGGCAAACTTCTCTACCCGCTTCTGGTCTGCGGATGTTCCCATCCCCGTGGCTGATCGCTGCTGTGTGTCCTGTGCAGCTCTCATTGACATTTGATCAGAAGATCAGTCAGGAATAATGGAAGTCAGGTCTCAAAACACAACTGCTCCATGGTGCAGGCAACACTCTTTATTACCTGGATAAAAAAGGCCTGTACAGCATCACTGGCTATGTGAAATTGTTGGGAAATGTGTAAATAAACTTTCAGTGTTCACAAAGTTGTTCACTCGCTAGTAACTAAAGGAAAGGAGGAAGACAAATATAAATAATTTTTCTGTCTTTAAGCACAGAAGGCCTCCCAGTGCCATGAGAAAAATATTTGAATATTTAAAATAATTAGACAACTTGCCTGAATACAGGGAGGAGTGGGAGCAAAGCCAAGAAATCTTTACTGGATGATTTTCAAGCATATGGAACAACTAAAAGTGTCTTGGAACTGCAAAATTAGAGCTGGAAATGGGGAGTTTTGGGTAGTGTGCACTGGTTCAAGATGAATAGCTCTTGAACATCACAGCGATGGGTACGTACAAGAATCTAATAATGCATACATTCCAGAGACATAAAAGTGTAGAAGTCAGCTCATGCATAGGGGGAATAAGTGAAATTCTTCTATTGCTTTTACTGGCTGTGAACACTTCACCTGGAGAGGCTTCATTACCTAGCAAGAGCTGGCATGGCAACCCCTTATATTCTTGCTGGCTGTGAACATTTTCCATGCAATTGGAACTTGTAATGTCAAAGCAACATAATTATTTTGGGCTCTTGACTCAAGAACTGTGGCCTCCAGGTTATAAATTTTATAAATTCATAGCTCACCCAGAAAATCCCATTGCCCTCTTGCCCAGCAAAGCTTGCTAGGAATTCAAGTGGTTGGTTTACTCTCTTAGGCTAAACGCCCAACACCCCTTTTCCTTTCCTGGCATGCATAGTTTGTATTGTTCATACTGAGATCTTGGACAGAGCTTCGTGGCATGCAGGAAAGATGTCTGTTCCTGTGGTCTTTTTAGTGGTGCCCGGTGCCATGACAAGAGGCAATGGGCACAAAGAGGCACACAGGAGGCTCCCTCTGAGCACCAGGCAGCACTTCTGTGCTGGGCGGGTGATGGAGCCCTGACACAGGCTGCCCAGAGAGGCTGTGGGGTCTCCTCTTTGGGGATCTTCAAAACCTTCTGGACATGGCACCGGGCAGCCTGCTCTGGGTGTCCCTGCTTGAGCAGGGGTTGGACCAGATGGACCCAGAGGTCCCTTCCCATCTAATCCATTCTGTGATTCTGTGCCTTGTCCTTTCAAGGCCAGCAGTTCTGACATACGCACACTCATGTTTGATTTCAGATAGCCCACTATATTAGCTTCCTTTCTGGCCTTATTCTGTGAATTATTTTCTGTGACTACCTTTGCTAACGTCAGAGGAAACAGTTTCATCAGTATGACCGTGTGTGCCTGAGTAAAGACTTGGGGGAGGGGAGCCTTCCTTTGTTCTCCTTTAAAAATACCAACCATAAAGGTTAAAGCGCTTGCTTCAACCAAAGAATCAAGTATAAGTTAATATATGACATTAAATCTAAAGATCACAGAATTGGGTATGTGTACGGGATCTGGAGAAAATGCTTTGTTTGTGCTTGATGTTATACACAAATTCTCCCTCCCTTGAAATTCCTTGTATCTTTTACAGCCAAACAAAGCATGAAAATTACAGCTAATCTGGTCCCACTGTAAAGGGTTCATAAACTTGCATGGGGGATTTGTGGAGTCATGTTGGAGAGACAGGACATGACTATTTTATATAATCTAGCTCCTCAGCCCATTTGTCCTGTGGTTGCTTTGATATCTTCTGCAGCTAAGCCACCTCTGGCATCAAGTGACACTGTTATTTTCCGTGTGGCCAGGTATGCATTTACCCAGTAGCAGCTTGGATGTGTTAGTCTTTAAAAACAGTTTGATGTTTTAATTTGCTTGACCTGGCATTTCTCAGGCTTACCGTACTGGGACAGGTACAGAGTCCAGTGCCTGTTCCAGGATGGATATATGTATAAATGCATTTATCTGACATATTTTTATAGAAGAAACAGAAAATCCGAGATATATATATATTTTTCTTTTTCTGATTTCAGCTAGTTTAAGCTCTATAGCCACAAACAGATGGTAGATCCCTCCAGAAGTTCTTTCTTACTATGCTGGGGGAATGAACATTCCTTCCAAGCACTTAGCTCTGTCTGCTGTTAGACATGACTAGAGCGGAGAAGATGTCTCAGGTTATGTGAGAGGAATCCCATCCTGCCATAGGGACAGCAGCAGTGGCTATAAATCTCAGTACCTTTCCATTTTCTCCCTGGCTGAGAGGCATGGTGTGGGCCACAGGAACCCATTTCCATCTCCTGTGTGGGCAAAGAGGAGAGTGTGCAAAGTTGCAAGAGCCTTTTTCTAACACAGAGTTAAAAGCTTTTCCCTCTAAGCCAAAAAAAAAAAAAAAAAAAAAAAAAGAAAAAAGGAAAGAAAAAGAGGAACCTGTGAATTCCTCCCGAGGCTCCTTGCTAACGTGGCATAGCTAAATGTTACCCTCTGTCAAGAGCTGTGTCTGAGTGTCACTGTCAAGCCCTAAGGAAACAAGAAAAACCAAGAAATATTGGCCTTTGTGCCTCCAGATTATAATGTTAATTGCCTGATTTAATGCAACACAAGTTAAGAATTTCAGCCGGAGACAGTTCTGCTGTCTCCAGTTTGTGTCTTAGATTTCTATTCTGTTTCTGAAGTAAAATATCGTATTGATTTTTTTTTGGATTTGTCAGATTGTTGTAGATCAAACAAAATAACTTTTAAATGTAGGATTTTTAATATATGTATATATCTTCTTATGCCTTATTAATATAATCAGAGTGCTGAGGAAAAACATGTCAGAGATAACAAACTTGCAGAAAGTATTCTTCCCTCCTTCACAAAATGTAGGTTACGCTTTTGAAGATTAACTGCTTGCTGTGGAAACTGTAGTGATCTATTTTTATGCAGGTGAAGTAAATATATGAACAGCAGCTGTTTATGCCCTCCAGGGCCTAATCCTGTCAGGTTCAGAGCAACCTTGCCCTCTAAAGCCTGGTCCTTGTGCGGGCAGAGCCCAGGACATCAGGGAGTGAAGCCAGGTGAAGGAGCAGGTCCAGGAAGGAGTTGTGTCTGGCTGCTGCACATGTTGGCCTGTAGGTTTGTGGCACATTGTGTGGTGGACACGTGGCCTTCCTGAGCTTGTCCTTGCCTTCCACGTGGGCAGGATGGTTGCAAGAAAACCTGACCAACCCTACAAAGTAGCACAAAATCATTTGCACTTTGGGGTGACACCCGACAGGGTGGGGAGGGACAACATTTCCAATGCTACGTTGGCTCTTTCCTTTTTGTAACACAAAACTGGGTGGCCTTATGGTAAACAATAAACAATCTGATGAGTTTGTTTATTATTCTATTGCAAGTTTTTAATCTTTGCACAGAAGGCATTGAGACTCAATGATGCATCTTCATACCTGAGCATGCTGAGGGCTTTCAGGATGGGGCCCATATTAAAACCTTTCCTCTCTGGTTGTGTTGCTGCATGATGTGGATCTGTACCAGCAGGGAGTCTGAGGATGTGTCTGAGTGACTTGCAGGTAAGAGGAAGAAACCTAAATGCTGCTTCAGGTCCTCTGGTTACCTCTAGGATTAATCCTTGTTGGGATGGTATTTTCTGTGTGCTAACCCAGACCTATGGTAAAAGTGTAGAAGAAACAGTGACCTGATTCACCTCTTTTGACAAATAGTAACTTAAGATACACGCACCCTAAAATTATTTCTTAATTGGATTTTGTATAGTGAATGCCTCAGCCCTGTGTGCAGCAGGAGGTATACGGATAACAACTTGCAAAACTTGTTGTTTGTGGTGATTAGTTTGTTAAATCCTACCCCAAACCAGACTGCTCTATTTCTCAGCTGCGAGAGATCTTTAGGCAAATGTCCTAACACATTCACCATGCGAGCAGTTTGCAGGTCAGTGACTGTACATTTGAAAGTGTTTTACTCAGCGATAAAATCTTCATCGTGGTTTCATTACCATAAACACGTGGCGACGAAAGCACTTCAGAGCTTTGCACCACACGTCGGCTTTATATTAACTCTTAACTGCAATTCTCCCAGGGTTACCCACAATGACTGAAGGTCTTGCACTAATTGAACAGGAGGAAAAAATAAAATTAATGGACTGCAAAGGTCAGCCTGTGACTTCTGACTCGTATAATAACTTATTGTAAATACATGAGAAAAGCTGCACTACGCTCCTACCTGTGTGGTCAGATGGCAGCCTATAAAGATCTGGCACCTGGGGTCTACTGCCTGTTTTCATTTTAAAAAATCCCTCATTAGTGTTCTGGGCATTCATGGTATCCTTAATGTTGCCTGCTTTTCTCCTACAGCATACTGCAATTTTTGTGATTTTTTGTCTTTATACTTCTGGTCTTGCTTAAGAAAAATATATTGTGTTTGACCAAATGTCCTAGCCCAGGGCTCTCTTCCCAGTAGTGAATGCATAAAATAGAAGCAGAAGAGCAAGCATAGTGCATTATTTTCCTCCCTAGCCTGTCCTGACTTCCAATTCAAGTTTGCTAGAGGCTGTTGGAAGTGGTTTGTGTCCAGCAGTGCTTGTGGCATGGATGTTGCTGGGCTGTTCTGGATTGCAACAGCCTGGCCTCGAGCACACAGTCCTGCCAGCCCTTGGTTCCCATCTCACCGATGTGCTGCAGGATGGATGAGCCTCGTTGCAAATGCTCTGTATAGTGGTTCTGTGCTTTAGCAGGGACCATTGTGATTTCCAGATATTGATCAAGCAAAGAAAGCCACATAGGAGAGAGAGAGACCTTATTACATGTCCCAGCTGTGGGAAAAGCATCTCTTTTTTTTTTTTTTTTTTTTTTTTCCAGATCACAGCAACTCAGTTACAGGACAGAAATTGCTAGAAAACTAGATCCAGGCATTTTTGAACTGTTGTGTCATTTCCCAACAATGTTTTATGAGCTGCTTTTGAAAAGAGTGAGCAACAAATAATTTCAAAGCTTAACAGGGAGACTGGCTGGGCTGTCAGACTGGCAGAAGCAAAATCTGGGCCTTGTACATTTCCTAAGTCTCAACTGAAATAATTTACTAATGCCAGCTGTGGTGGTGACTGTTTGTCCACTGGAATGAAACCCATCATTAGATACTAATGCCTTCTAGTCACTAATGACCTGTTCAGGATTTGAACCAATGATTTACAGGTTAATGATCTCGTATCCTATTACCAATGTGCATGAAACTAATTGAGAATTGTGGAACAAGAGGGACCGAGTTACTTAGTAACACTCGTTAAAACCGTAGGAAGCATTTTTCTTAAATATGAACTGCATCTGAAAAGCTTAGAAGTGATTGTACAATGTTAGGATCCTAATTCTGCCAGCAGCTTCCTGAGTACCAGGAGAATGATTTTCTTTCAAGCACCCAAGAGTATCATCTGAAGTCAGAAAATGAATGGAACTGTGATAAACTAAGTCATGCTAGTGTTAAGTCCCTAATCACAAGTTTTGGAAGTTGCTTTCAAACACCCACAGTGCCTGCATAACCAATAATTCCAGTGTGACTGGAAAATTCCTGCAAAATTCCATCTGTTGGTAGAAAATTTGGATTCATATCTCTGATTTAACCCCTATTCAGCAGAGTGAGCCTTGGCTTGAATGAAAATCTTGCCTTTGTGGTGATGGATAGAGCAATATATCACAAACTCATTCCACTGTGCCTTTGGCTTTGCTTGTTCTTGCAATGAATGGTTTCCATGTCCTGGATCTCTGGTTCCTCTACCTGAAGGTTATGAAAGATGAGTGAAAATGTCCTGTACATTAAGTTAGACCTTCACTGCCACTTCTATGTTCTTAGGTGTAGATATTTGTGAGTAAAACCCATCAGCATATACAGAGTGTGAATGAGACTGTGCATGTGTAAAGGCACTGGAATAAATGGCAAAGTAGGATTTCAAATGATAGTGTATACATTGTGAGTCAAAAGACTGAGAAAAGCAAGATGAAATATATGAAGGCTTTAATTAAAGCAAGGGCAAGAAGTAGGCACATTGATGACTACACCCAGATCACAGAGCTCGTTACAGATATGGAGCCACACTGGTGCGAAACAATTCGTGCTGGACCTGAGCCTCCTTTGGCAAAGGAGACTGTGAAGGCTGCAGAGCTCATCTGTTGTCATCATTTCTCAGGACAAATCCAGGAGGAGGACTTGTTAGCAGGTGCCCTTCACCAGTGATCCTGGACAGGGCACTTGGACACATATCTCAGTGCTTGTAAGCACAGAATAATTACTGAAATAAATTTTGGAGAATAGGCATGAATGAGGGAAATCTGACTTTGGAAATAAAAATCTACTAACCCATCTATATGGTTTTGCCTTCAGTTTTGCTATTTTTCCTGACATAGGAATCCTTCTGCAGTACCTGAGCCTGTTGCAGTCCTTGCCTTAGCTGCTTTTACAAAATCATGTTGTTATCCAAGTCCTGGAGGCACCTGCTGATTTACTGAAGTTTATAAAGGGCGTATGCAGCAGAACAGAAGACTCTGACACATCCCCTAGCCAGTGGGTTGTCCTCCTCTAAAATGCTGTGAAATAGTTTGGAGATGGAATTAAGTGGGGTGATAAATGGCAAGGAGATTATTGATCCACTATTAGCAAAGTGGTAAAGTCAACTAATTTAAATCCAAGTCTAATCCTATATTGTGGAACGGTCTTGTCAAGGTGTTATGCCAGCTGAATTGCCTTATAAAATGCACCACTTTGAGCAAACTTTTGACAGTTTGTATAGACAAGAAATAAATTAAAGCTTTAGAGATAAAGCATATATGCAGCCTTTTATATTTTGTACAAATGCAGACCTAACATTATGAAAGAGACTGCTAAATTATGGTACTGAGGTTTTATGAAATGTAATTATAGGTCCAAAGATATTTTGTGTGGAAGGAAAGAGCTTACTGAACACTATTAAAGTGTTTTATGTCCAGAGATGACTGACACAATGCATTATGGGGATAGAATAAGCATAATTGTCCAGGAAGAAATAATTGAAAATAATCCTTTAGATGTCAAAATAAAGCTATACATCATGTGAGACTGTCGGCAGTTATTACATATCTTTGGTTGTATAGACAAGCTTCCTTGGGGGCTCATAATTTATGCTTCTAGGTAAACACAAACCCCATTAGTGATTTAGCTTGGACTTGTGTTTCAGCATGGCTGGGCACCACTGGACAGCTGGAGTTTTGAGTGGCTGCACGTTTTGCTGGGATAACTAGGATAACTGGGATAACTGGGTTAACTGGGTTAACTAGGCTGGGAGCTGGGATACCCCTGAGACCCCTGTTTTTTTAGGTTGTCTTTGCCAGCCTGGGTGTTGCTCATGGTGCTTTTGGGAAGAATTTAGCAGCATGTATGGCAGCACCTGCAGTAGAGCTGGTGTGCCCAGCCTCCCTGAGCCATGCATCACGGCACGGGTGGCCTGCTTGTGCTCTACAGCCATGAGTGTGCAAGGTTACAGCCCTGGCCTGCTCCCTCCATGGGATGCAGGGGATGTCTTGGTTCTTACTTACCTAGAAAAGAGTCTGTAAATGTGTGGCTATCTTGTTCGTTTTAAAAGCTTTGTATGAGAACCATTGTGAGTTTTGGTTTAAGTTGATTACTTCAGTCAGTTTGGTGGTAAAATAGTGAAGTTCTCGTGTCTGTGAACAACAAAAGCAGTGTAACACAGAGGAACACTGTGGGGGTTCATTAACACTGTGCAACCAATCTGATATTCCTTGGATAAAAGCCCTGTAAACGTCGGTTATCCTTGCTTCTCAGAGAGGCTGTGGTACCGTGTTCTCACACAGGAGTGACCGATTTCACCAGAAAGCCCTGCAAAGCTGATGGGATCTCCTTCGGCAGGATGGGCACAAGCTAACCCTGAGCTAGCCCTTCCTCCTCCTGTGTTACCCGTGATTAATACATATTTAGAACAATGGTACTGCAGAAAAAAGCATGAAAGTATAAAATAAATTTAATTGAAACCTGAGTCCATGTCTGTATATGAATTATGTTATAAAATGTGTTGCACTTTAAACTGCAAACTGCATGTAAACTATATATGAGGAATGCAGCTGAGCTGTGTGTTATAGAGAGCTCTGCAGCCAGAATAACAATTATGCCCTCAGTGAGGATCTTGGCTAGAGGAGGAGAAGGAGACAGAGATGGAGAAGGCAGTGGAAGGCCGGCAATGAAGAGAGTGCAGCTTGCTGGAAATGTTATTTAAGAATTGTTTCTGCATCTGCTGGTGCTTTTGATAGCTGGTTCTGCTAAGTGAGGTGGAACCACACACCTTTCTGTATTGGAGTGTTTACCTATATATATATATTTATATATATACACACATGCATGAGGTGCAGTGTCTAAAAATTGTTTTATATCATAATTATACAAGCAAGAGAAAAAGGAGGTTCTGTACTACCAAGCATGTCTGTGCTTACTTGAATGCAGAAAGCAATGACAGGATTTTTGAGAATATCTGGATGAAGGGAGTAATAAGCAAAAATATAAGGGTGCCTCACAAAGAGCTTTACAAGAAATGCTTGTAGCAAGTGGGGAAGCATGTGAAGTGTGTTTACCAATGTGGAGAAGCACTCAAAGAGCAAGACTGGTGTTGGTGAAAGCCAGTAAGTAATAGCCTGCTGGAAAAAAGCAGTCTGGCTAGACACACACTCCTCAGTTATGGATGTATAAATCTGTTGAGAACAATTTTAAATGCATTTATTTATTTATTTATTTATTTATTTATTTTTAAGTGGACAGCATCACTAATATAGTATGTTGCTATTTTTAGGTGTTTCTAGTTAAAGTGGAGGAAACAAAGTCAGAAGGGATCTGGAGGAACCCCATAATTATGATTGATAATCTTGAGGGAAGAAAGAAGATAAAGAAGCAGTCTGACAATCAGCTTTGCAGAGGTGAAGAAAAGAGGAAGCATAACCAGAAAATTGTGACTGCAGTAGAATTTCCTTAAGATCAAAGAGCCAAAGAATGATATAAAAATTCACAACAAATGTTTCTGATGATAAATGTAGGGAACACTGCAAGGCTGTAAGGTCAAAATCAGAGAACAGCATGAAATACAATACAGATAGCAAGGAGCAAAAAATAAAAAAATAAAAGTATCATATCTATTAGAAAAACAATCTGGTGGGCTTTCAAGCATTTTGAAGGATGGGCTTAATCTTGCTAAAATCAGATAGGCAGTTTAAAATCACCAAGATGAAATTTAGTAAAGACCAATCTAAGGACAAGGAAATTTTAGGAAAGAAAATACACAGTGGAGGAAGGGGTTACTCAGCAGTGCTGGGCAAAAGATCTGGAGGTGGCGTTGGATCATGGGCTGAAGACTGGCCAACAGCAGTGTAACCTTGGCATAAAATGTACTAAATGCATTGACAGCCATGTCCTAGGTAAGGCATGCATCAGTTAACTGATTTATTTTACTTCACATTTACAAAATCCATGTTGGAATAATGTTTTGGATTTCACATTTAAAAAAATATGCAGATTAACTTGAAATGGGCTGAATAGGGAGGAATGTGAGCTATGAGGAAAGCTGGAGGAATTGTGTTGTCAAGGAAAGAGAAACCAAAAATGAGAACATGACTGGAGTCTTTAAACATGTTGAAGTTTAAGGAGGTTGGTGATCATTTGATCTCCATGTCCACAGAGGGTAGGATGAGAAATAATCAGCTTAATTTGTAGCAGGGGAGATGTAGGTTAGATACCAGGATAAACTTTCTGACTAAAGATAGTTGAGCACTGGAACAGATTGCCTCAGGACTCTGGGCAGTCCCAAGCATTGTCAGTTTTCTAAGAAAGATCTAGACTGTCAGAGAGAGTCTGAGGCTGGCTGAGCTTGTCTGAAAGCTGGAGGAGACAATGACCCCTTAAAATTTCTCACTTTCCTGGACTGTCACATAAATTCTCTATATGTGAGTAAACTCTTTTATGAAAAGTTGATGGTTTTGCATCTTACTAGCCATCATGTTCAGAGGAGCCTTTTAAAATCTTCCAGCCAGGACCTTCACAGCATGGGGAAAGACACACACAACTGTCCTGGGAGTTTCAGGAGTGTGGGATGTGCCTGAGAAGTCAGAATCAGAAGAGCTGGCTGCGTAGTGCTGTTTTGCCAGGTTGAGTCTCTTCACTTTACCGTTGCAGAAAAAAATGTAGTGGATACTCCATTCATGGGACTTTCCACCTACTAATGGGTGCTTTACTGCAGTACTGTGCTTCCCAGCAGAAGAAGCAACTAGGTAGTGTCATGCACCATTGCTGGGTAATATCTTTTATTTTTCTTAAAGTAATTGCATACTGCCTGTGGGAAGCAGGGCAATAGAGCCAAAACGAATAAAAAACTCCTGAAGTCTGAACTGAGGGTGTGATTCCGCAGTCTGCTGTTCGTAAGCCAGCTGTAAAGTGAAGATTTTTTTTGCAGGCATACATCAAGGAAAAGAGTGTATAAATTTAGACCATTTCTTCCTAGATGAAATGGAGTAAGGAATCTTGAAAGAATTAAAAAATCAGATATGTCTCCAGCTCAGTAAAGTCTTAATCAAAGATGATTTAGCTATTTTTACACTAAAAGCAGCTATAATTAGATTAAAAGCGATCTCCTTCATGGTGGTTTTAGGAAAGTTTGCTCACAAAAAAAATCATAGAGAAATGAAACCATATAGGCTGGGAGGCACCTCCTCTAGACCAAGCCCCTGCTCCACAGCTGGTCTGGGACCTCACCCAGCCAAACACTGATGATCTCCAAATATATATATTTCACATCTCTGGGCAGCCTGCTCTGATAAGTTATCACCCTCACGATCAAAATATTTTCCTAGTGTCTAACTGGAATTTGCTCTCTTGCAGCTTATCACTATTATCCTTTGTCCTTTTGCTGTCAGCCTCTGAGAAGTGTCTCTCTCTTCTTCATGCCCTCCTATTAGGTGTTTCTTTGAGGCATAATAATGTCCCCTCTGAACCTTATCTTCTCCAGCCCAGACAAAAACAATTCCCTCACAGGACAAGTGCTCCAGCCACCTGACCGTACTGGTAGCCCTTCAATAGACTTGCTACTGCTCATGTTTTCTTGGACAAATCTGGACATAATGCTCAAGTTATGATCCAGTGCTGAGTAGAAAGGAAGGATTATTTTTCTTGAGAGCAGGTAACACTCTTCCTAATACGATCAAGAAGGATTTTGGCCGTTTTTTTTTTTTTCTTTTTTTTTTTTTTTCTTTTTTTTCTGCAAGGGCACATTGCTGGTTTGTGTTACTGTCCACCAGGATTTCCAGACACTTTTCTGCAAAGTTTCCAACCCAAATTCCAGCCAGTCTGCACCATGTATAGGGTTATTGTGTCTCAGGTGCCATCGTAAAAGCAGATGCTAGATTTGAAATGTAGTGTCATGGAGCTCTGAGGCTGTGTTTATGCTAGTAAAACAAAACTAGCTCTGAGGCTGTGTTTATATTAGTAAAACAAAACTAGCTTTGCCTGAACATTGAAACCTAGTTGAGTACACTGATAAATTCTTAGTTTAAACCCTGGCATGATTCTGGCCTTGTCTATTAGCATGACAAGGCTTGGGCATGGCCTGGTGTTTGTTATCACTCAGGATCCATTCCCTGTGTCCACCTTGTATCAGCTTTTAGATGTGTGTTGTCTGCACCTGATCTGTGCCTTGCCTGATGGCCTCAGTACAGACACTACCTCTTGTTTCATACCTTGTGTGAGTTTAAATGCACGTTGAGAGGCCCTTGTAGTTTTGGAACAAGTCTCCTCCACTTGCTGGTAGATGAATTGTCTGCCTGACGAACTTAGTGCACAGTGCATTAGGGTTTGGGGTTCTGTGGTGAATAATTATATGACTTTTGCTCTAATGACTCTAGCTGAATGTTAATGGTCACACTGCAATTGAACACTCCTACATATATGATGTTGGGGCCATATTTGAAGGTACAAATGAGTATAATTGTGGCACTCTGAGGTTTAGTCATGAGAAAAGGTGTGTGCATTGTGTCCAAGTGAGTAATTATGGGTCATCAGGGACTGTGGGGCATCAAGCTTATTAAATACTGAATAAAAATGGAAGCAAAACTCAAAGAAAACAATCAGAAGTGATTAACTCTGTTTAGTAGCCTTTAGGGTCATTCTAGACAGTGTTTGCCTAGCCCATATAAAATAGTTGAAAACAGGCAGAGCAGAAGCCTTTTCCTTCATCTTATAGGGTTTGTTTAAGAGCTGAAGAAAGAAGCAAGGATGTGCTTTGTCACTGCTGCACGCTGCACTGAAAATTTCTCATCTTCCTGGATGGGCCTAGTGATTTGTTGCACAGCTTGGGCAACAGCATTACAAAGAGCAGTGATCCTGCCTGCACTCAGAGTGAGGTGGGTATAACAGGGAGCATATCTGGGGTTCTTGGTTGCATCTGTTTTCTCAATCTTCACCCCAATAAGTGGAAAGGAACTGCAGGCATTCTTGTTTGAAGTGTATTCCCTTCCTGAGGTATCCACGTGAAAAACTCAGGATGCTTGAAGTCAGATTTTTAATTTTGCCTTATAAGCACAACTGCAAGTTATTTATTTTTAGAAATATTAGGGACAGACGTTATGCAATATGGGTGTTTAGTAATTACGGAGAGAAAAACAGAAATAATTAATCCTCCTGCTCCTTCTCTGGCTTTCATCCAGTCACGAGAGCAGGCCTTGTAAAGTACAAGCAATAGAAACCTGCTGTGGCCAGCCTCACAGTGCTCCAGGATTAGTCCCTCTAGAGCAAATAGCTGTTTCCATTCAATCTTCTCATGTTGCCCCAGTGACAGCTGGAAGGCTGGCTTTCCTGACCACTTCTGAGCATCGGGAATGGCAGGAGAGTCCCACAGCTGGAGCAGCATGGGGAAAGTCCCTGTTCACAGAGTGACTGAGGCTGGAAGGGACCTCTGGAGGTCATCTGGTCCAAACTCCTGCTCAAGCAAGGCCACCTAGAGCAGGTTGTGCAGGGCCATGTCCAGATGGCTTTTAAATATCTCCAAGGAGGGTCCATATAGTCATTAGTGATCATTATAATAATTAGTAATAATTTCACCAGTGATAGGACCCATGGGAATGGTGTTAAGCTGAGGCAGGGGCAGTTTAGGCTGGACATCAGGAAGAGGTTCTTCACCAAGAGGGTGGTCGCACACTGGAACAGGCTCCCCAGTGAAGTAGTAACTGCACCAAGCCTGTCTGAATTTAACAAACATTTGGACTGTGCACTTAGTCACATGTACTAAAATTTTGGGTAGACCTGTGTGGTGCCAGGAGTTGGACTTGATGATCCTTAAGGGTCCCTTCCAACTCGGGATATTCTATGATTCTATGATTAGTGTTCCCTCCAGTGTGTATCCTCAAGCAGCCTGGTTAACCTCAATATTGGAGCATGCTTTCCATTGTGCTTTTATTGTTTCAGTAGATATATATATCAAGCAGTGCTGCTTTTGTACCTTTATCTAATATAGTAATGGCAAGTGTAATGTCCTGAACCTGGGCCAGCATAACCCTATGAAGCAATGTGGGCTGACTGTAGGCTGGATGAGAGACAGCTTTATTTCTACAGGGACCGGAGACCAGACAACAGGTGGAACTAGAATCAGCAAAGTGCCTTTGCAGAAAAGAAGGGTGCAGAACCACATCCTGGGCTCCATTAGTAGGATTTTGGGCAGCGTGTTGAGGAACATCATCCTTTCCCTCTATTTGGGATCTGTGAGTGGCACCTGGAACACTGTGTCCAGTCTGGGGCTCCTCAGAAACCTGATAACCAGGAACCAGTTGTTGATGGTTGGAGCAGGGGCTGCACCAGATGACCCCACGAGGTCCCTTCCAGCCTATATTATTTAATGATTGCATGACTGTGGATGCAGGGAAACCATAGCAAGTGCCAGAAAGAGCAAGCCATAAATCTTGCCAGGTTTGGGGTTAGCTGTTCTGGTGTGGGTGTAGATGTGTGTGGGGTATGGTGGAGGTGTTTCACAGGCTATGATGTGGGAATTGAGTGTCCTTGCACTTTGGAATGGGACAAGCAGACTGCTAGTAGGAGTTACTTCTGTGTCCCTCATCTCTCCAAGACCAGCAGCTTTACCCATTCACTCCCTGCAGCTCCATTCCTCAGGTGACTCCTTTGCTGCCTGTCACCCATGGTCTACCTCAGCTCATCACACCTGTGGCTGGGCCAGTGCTCACTGAACAAGACTTTCAAAAAGGATCATGTATTTTAAGATTACAAATTCCACTATTTTTTATGGGTATATCAAGCTGCAAATGTCTTTAAGCCCATCTGACAATCGCATCCACACTAACAAATATCCAAGGCAGCCCTTGGGCAAAGATCTGCATGTGTGTGTTGCAGGCAGAGGAAACAAAGGCAGGGGGATTGTGCCTCATCTTCATAATTATTATCTCCATTAATAATTTTGTTCAGCTCTCGATTCACCCTGGGATTGTTGGAGCAGCTTCCCTGGTGTGCCTTGAGCCTTAAATTCACGAACACTTTCTGCACCACCAGGCCTCAAATGTAAGTTATGAGAGAATAAAGCATATAACAAACTCCTACACAAGCCATAGGTTTGGGGCTGTTTAAATTACAGCTGGGAGAGGGGAAATCATGTTAAATCTTTGGGGGGTACTTGCTCAAAGAGCTGGAAAGATTCAGCACAGTTTCTCTCTCTCAGTTTTATAGCTTCCTCACTCAGATGTAACAATAAAAATGTTCCACTGGATTAGCTGCGTGGCTGAACTGTGATTTCTCTGTAGCACTTTTTCACACTCTGAAGGCCTAATGACAAGCAATCAAGAAAATGTTAATTGGGACGATTGGCCCCAGGGGATCACAGGGTCCTGGGAAGTTGAAGGTTTTCATTAATTCTGTAGGGCCGGCTGCAAAAAATACTGTTCCTTTTTCCCAGGAAATTACTTGCAACTGTGTTAAAATATAAATTTAAAACTAAAGTCTCCAGACCTTTTAACTTCACATCCTAGATGGTCTTTTTTTAACATATTTTTGTCTTCAGGCCTTCCAGGCTGGCTAATGGTTTCCTACAGACTTACACTGAGTGGTGAGCAGGGTTAAGAGGATAATTATGCTGCTTCTTGATGTCTACCCATCAGTTCAAGCATGCCAAAGAGGAGCTGGTAGCCAGGTCTTTTCCCTGCTTAAAGGCAGCCATGGCAGAGTCTGCATCCTGCTCTGAGACAGCAGGGGTGAGAGGTATCTCCTCGTTCTCCTCCTGGTCTGCCTAGCTATTCTGGCTGCCCCAGGAGGAGAAGGCATGCTGTGGCTCTCCGTTGTGTGAGCTGATCCAAGAGCTTGTTTCCCTGCCTTCCAACACAAGCCACATGCAAGCTGATGTGTCTAGTGGGCAAAAAAGAAACTGGACAAATGAGGCCAGCTTGCGGGCAGGACTTCTCATAAGAAGTCCTCCCTGTCCTTTTGGCTCTGGGCTGCATTGCTGAGATGATCCATGAGCAGAGAAAGCTTGCTCTTTAATGTTACTGATTCAATTGGTTGGAAGAGAACTGAAAGGGGACAGACTACAGTTCTTTTCCTTCTGGAAAAGGCCCTCAGTCTCTTCCTGAGAAGACAGCACATTATCTGCCCTGCTCTCACTCCACAGGACACCAGTGGCCATAGCCACGAAGTGCCACAGATCATGAGTGAGTGGCAGATGAGATAGTGGCTTTCCTGTAGCACAGCGCAGAATTAATCCAGCCTCTGAGACAGGGAGGTTATCCTGGACATTGCTGCCACACTGCTTGCTGCTCTGTGCAGTGAGAGGATAGCAGTGACGGGACCCATCTCCCACAGCGGAGTGCTTCTGCTGGCATGGGGAGAGGTGGTTGCCTGGTCTCTTGTAAAGAACAATAAATGCATTGGCTACATTTCTTTCATTTTTTTTCTCTTTCTTGCTTGCTTGCTTGTTTGCTTGCTTGCTTGCTTGTTTTCTCGCTTTCTCATTCTCTTGATCTTTCTACCTCTCTTTCTTTCCTTTCTTCTTTCTTCTTTCTTCTTTCTTCTTTCTTCTTTCTTCTTTC
>NC_048893.1:192847564-192895641 GCF_011077185.1 Oxyura jamaicensis | reverse complement strand
TCTTTCTTTTTTTTTCCTTCTTGTTTTAGCAGTCTTCATTGAAAATAATTGAGGATCTTGTCATTTAAACTGCTGCCAATAAGCCTGCTTCAAAACCCCATTCAATTGACAACCTGATTCAGACCTGTTGAAGTTAGTGCCAGGGCTTGCTTGTCTACCATACTTCAGGCCTCTGTTTAGACGAGCATCTACACCCATGTAGAGAGGGTAGCTGTCTACATGGGAGCATTTTGTAGAAATATTCACAAGGGCTGCAAAGGTCTGGAGAAGCAGAGCCATGGCATGTATCTGAGTCAGTAACAGTTGCCTATTTTTCTTCTGTCCTGCAGGTTTGTAAGATTAATACAGGTTTCCTTAGAGATGGGGCAGCTATTTGCTATCAGTAGAAGTTAATGTACCGGGGGAATTTATAGGAAAAATGCATTTAGTTAAGAGTTCATGGCTGTTGAATCCACCCACCCATCACTCAGTGTAAGTGAATTCTGGCAACAGAGGTTTTATTATTTGCATGGCTTTGACAGATGATGATGTTTGTCTAAGTAAATGCTTTCTTTCTGAGTAGTTCATTAGCATTAGGAGAGGATTCAGGCATAGGAAAAGAAAGGATTTCTTACCCTCCCAGTGCCAGCATGTGTGGTGGAGCCAGTGGGCCTGAAGTGACCTCTGTGGTGGCAACTGACTGAAAAAATGGGAGCAGAGCATCCCTGCTGCACCGTGCCTTGTAGGCCCACCCTCAGAGGTGCCTCTCTGTCCTGCAACAAGCCATCCTCCCTATAAACTGCACACTGAGGGCCACTAATCATCTTTTGCTACATTAAACATTATTATTTTCTGTAACTGCCTGGTAGTTTTTATGAGTATTCCAGGAAGCTCAGATACTGCAGTAGCGTCCCTGCAGTGGGGGAAGCTCACGAAGTGTGAGCCTGCTTTGTTATCACAGCGGCTTATGCTCTTCCAGCAGATGTGCTTTGTGAAAGCAGAGCTCATTTAGCTAAAGCTCTTGGCTGGATGAACACCCTCAGGCTCTGCTACATGCTGTTGTGTGGTGCTCTGTGTGGCTGGAAAGTTGCCTGGCAGAAAAGGGCCTGGGGGTGCTGGTTGACAGCCGGCTGAATATGAGCCAGCAGTGTGCCCAGGTAAGCAAGAAGGCCAGAGGCATCCTGACTTTTATCAGGAATAGTGCAGCCAGCTGGTCCAGGGAGGTGATCACCCTCCTGTACTCTGCTCTGGTGAGGCCGCACCTCGAGCACTGTGTTCAGTTTTGGGCCCCTCACTACAAAAGGACATGGAGTTGCTGGAACATATGTAGAGAAGAGCAACAAAGCTGGTGAAGGGACGAGAAAACAAGGGTTATGTGGAGTGGCTGAGGGAACTGGGATTGTTTAACCAGTAGAAAAGGAGGCTGAGGGGAGACCTCATCACTCTCTATAAATACCAGAAAGGAACTTATAGCAATCAGGGTGTCAGTCTTTTAGGTAAGAAGTGGTAGGATACGAGGAAACAGCCGTAAGTTGCACCAGATTTACACAGAGATTTAGACTGGCTGTCAGGAAGAACTTCTTCATGGAAAGGGTGGTTAGGCATTAAAACAGGCTGCCCAGGGAAGTGGTGGAGTTGCTGTCCCTGTAGGTATTTAAGAGATGTGTGGATGTGGCACTAAAGGAATATAGCTTAGTGCTGGACTTGGTGGTGTTAGGTCGATGGTTGGACTTGATGCTCTTAAGCATCATATCCAACCTAAATGATTGTGATTCTATGATTCTCTGCTCCACTTCTCCTCTGGTGTGGGATGGACATTTCTCTGAAAGTCTGTGCAGAACTGAAGGATGAACCCATGTGAACTCTGTGGGATTTGATTTCCCACTTATTACTATGTTGTGTTCTTCAGCTGTATCTTGCCTGCAGGTTTTTGTCAGTAAATACTGGAGTAAACCCCTCTGGCTGAAGATTAGCAAACTGACACTTCACTAGGGTCACCCAAGAGTGGTGGAGCAGGGATGAGAGCTCCTGTCTAGACTTCAAAAGCTCTTCTCTCACCCCTGGGCCATTTTGTCTCTGAGCTGAGCAGAAATCAACCCTTTTATCTTGTAACACAATTCTTCCTGAGGACTGCATTTCTAACTCCTTGTTGTTCCTTTACAACAAACCTTTTCACCCTGGTAAGACACTCTTGCTATGTCCTCAGCATCTGACACTGATCAGCTCTGCACCGTCTTGTGTCCCCACTGTTGCCTTGCAGTTCTCTCCTGTCCTGAAAACCAAAGCATAACAGGAACAGGTAAATATGAAGTTATGTGTGATTCATTCTTTAAATAAAGTACAATAAAAGAAATATAAATCAGGCAATTTATTTATATTTCATATGTGTGAAATATATATATGTTTTCACATATACCTTTCTAGAGCCTTCCTGGTAAAGGCAAACCACTCAAATGTAAGAAGCACACAATCCTAAAAGAGTATGGGTACTTTGGATCCCATGTGAAACACCAAAATACTGAAGTTTCTACACTGTTAGAGAGCCTGCATTGACCAAGAGCTGCAATTTATTTTTGTAGCAGTATGTAACTAGAATGGGGCGAGAGCCAGCAAGATGATTAATTCCTCCACTTCTTATCAGTGCTGATGGTCAGGAAGGACAGCTTTGCTGTGACCAAAATGCAGATCTGCATCAAGATCCAGACCAGCAACTTGCATATCCAGTGTTGGTATCTTGCCTTGCCAGGAGAGCAGCCAGACAAGGGGTAAATGTTCCTCTGGGCTGTTTGCATGGACAGTGATGCATCTCCTGAGTTATCCTGCACCTCAATACCTTCATAGATAACCGCGCAGCATAGCACAGATTCAAGAGATGTAATCTTGGCAAAGGCTTTGCACTGGAACCTGGTTCATCTTTGCACTGCTGGGGGAAAGGTTTTCACAAATATTTTGTAATCATGTTTATCTTTGAGAATCTCAAAATCCATTTTGTAGGGTAAGTTTAGGAAAAGCAGGGTTAAAGCCAACAGCAACTGTGTTTTCTGTCCTCTCTGGCAGTTTTGTCCTCCCAGCCTGCCTCCATCCTGCCCCAGTCTACCCTTTCTCAGGCCTTTTTATGTGTCCTGTGGCCTTTGGTGCTGCTGGTTTGCGCTGCCTGACCTGGCAGCGTGTAGTTCAGCACAGCTCACCAGTTGGTCTCACGTATGGTCCTGACCAGGGAGGTGCAAGTTCCTGTAAGACTCAGTAACCTCATATTGTGCTGGGGCAGTTCTTTATCTGGGAGGCACACGAGCTCGCTCACCGCTCTCCAGGGAATATTGGGATGCTCAGCTGGACTGCAGGTCACTGTACAGCAGTATGTCTTTGTGCGTGCAGGTGCCTTATTGTCTATACTTGCATTTCAAAAAAGTCATTAACATCCTCTGTGACTCAGAAACACTTTGTAGATGAATCTGCAGCCAAAAAGCTGTGCAAGCTCAGCACCTTACTGTGTGCACCTGAGCCGAGCACATCTGTGAGAACGTCATACTGGGGCAGGGCCGTGGGTGCAATGGAGAAGTGCAGTCAGGAAGAAACTTCAAAGTTTTGTCTCTTCCTGAACTACAGTTTTCAGTGCTCTCTTTAAACTTCACTGCCATTTTTTTTACAATTCTCTGACACATATACTAGTGGGGATGTACTGTATCAGAGCTGCAAAACAGCCTGCAATTCCCCAGGTTCCTCTGTAGTTTTTTATGCCTGTGTACCTATAAAAGAACTCCAGCCCTTCCAAGTTTGCCCCATGAGAACAGAGTAACGCCTTTCCTCTGGAAATAATGTAATAAAACAAAGGGAATACAAAGCTCCCATTGTGATGATCCCATGGATGGCCTTTATCATTTATCAAAAGGAAAAGGTGTTCTTGTAATACCTGTTAAAACTGTACACAGGGGAGGCTGTTTGGTGCAGCACATTAATAAAAAATCAGAAACCTGGAAGATATGTCTTTTTGCAGATTCAGAATTGTGCATTAATTTATTTTTGTAGCTTTTTCTCAATAGTCCAGTGGCTTCTGTCATGAAGCAATTTCATTAAAGCTTTGATCATAGTGGTAATATAAAGCCAAGCTTTCTGCAAAGGCTTCATTGCCCTAAAGAGTCTGTAATTGGCCAAATGTCTTCGAAAGTTTTGCTTGGTTTCTCCAGAGCACAAGTAAAAATTAATTACCCCAGTAGTAGCTGCAGTGCCATCATATAAGGGTGTCAAATGTAGGCTTTCCAAATGGCATATTCTAACAGAGCACTAGATATGAAACTTGCCATAAATGTGATTTGTGAACATCATTAATGAAGTACTAGACCTAATTGACTTCTCCTGGCTTTACGACAGCATAAAAAAGTTCTGCACTACCAATGATATTTCTCTTAAAGTCCTCCAGCTGGATCCTTGATTCTGCAGAGCTCTCTTTAAAGCAAGGTTTCACCAATATTTATTTGGGAAAAAGGAAACTGGCTGTTAGACAACATTTCCAGTTCTTTAGAAATAATAAGGTTTTTGGGGCAGTTCTTTCCTTGCAGAATGAAATGAAAATGCTTCAAAATTATCTCTGCAAACCCAAACACATTAGAAAAGGTCAGCTGAGGGTACTTGCTGGTTTGATTATTTGAGAATTCAGTTATGGATGAACAGATTCAGACTCGTCTCTGTTGTGATTCAGTTCAGGGATTTGTACTTTCATTTTTTACATTTCGGGTAAAAACATTAACTTTTCTGATGTGATTATATGTTCTTGGTATGGAAATATACCCATTATATTTGTGTCAAAAAATGATCATTCTAGCACGATATTTTGTTTTCTAAGCATTTTTTTTCCATCCATACTGAGGTTTGTCACAAGAAATGTCACCATTCAGACCGGTACTTACAGTAACATATTACAGTACTTTATATTGCTGTCATAATATAAAACAGCCCAGATCCAGCTTTGGCTAGTATTTTTCCAGGACATTTAGTTATTCAATTTTATATGAAGATTGTGGTTATATATCTGCACAACAGATATATATCACCATATTTGTTGTGTAGATATTATGAAAGAACAAAAAATAAAATGCAATCTTCTATAATCAATTATTTTTGTATTTACCTTTACTCCTTACATTTAAAAAAAAAAAAAAAAGAGAGAGAGAAAAGAAAAGGAAGTTTATATGTGAAATCATGTCTTACAGCTATCACCTTACTCCAAGCTAATCAGGTACACTATTCAGGTGATGTTATTAAAAGTGAACAAAAAGCCACACGGTAAAATCTGGATCAAATGAAGTGGTTGACCTCCAAGTATTTGCTCAAAACATTTGAAGATTAACATTTTGCAAATTAAACTTCAATTTAGGGAGGAAGTTGCTGAAATGTCAGGTGTGCTAAGCATCCCCCGCTACTGCTGTCTTGATAAACACTGAAGGAGGACCTTTGAGTTGATCCTAAATGTTAAAGTCAGTTGACTTAAATGGTTCATCTAATCCTCTGCTGATTAGTCCTGTTCCATTTTGTTGGCAGTCTCAGGCAGAGCTGGAAGAGACTTTCTGCTGGTCTGCCATGTTGCAGGGCCTGTGCTCACTTTGGTCCTCTTTGGTCCACCAGGGTGTCCCCAGCACCATGTGTGAACGCTTCCAGAAACGTATGAGTTGTTTTGACTTCCATGTCCCAATTCTTCCCTCCCCGCTTTCCTCCTTGAGACCCTCAGTGGCATCAGAATTTACAAGATCTGTTGTTCTTTGTTTTGTGGAGTGTGATAAATACACAGTCAGGTGAAGAACTAATTTGAGATTCAAAGGTGAGGAATTTCCCAAATATTCAGCACCTGCAATTTACTGATTTGACTGAAACTCGCAATGATTGCATTAATATTAATCATAACTCTTTCTCTTACTCACTTCATTCCCTCAAATGGTGCACTTGGAGATATGTATGAAAAAGACAATGAAAGACAATTATAGGGTGGCTTTCAGGGATATTCTCTGAATCATGAGCACCCTCTTTGCAAACCAAAGGTGGCTGCAGGCTACTGGCAGAGATGGCTCCTGCCTGAGGGGAGTGGTGTCAGTGGTCCCCAAACAGGGATTTGCAGCAGGGTGAGGAGCATGTGCATCATCAGCTGAGTAACTCCCAAACTACTGGTAAGCAGCAAGCATCCTGAAAGGTTATCCTCAGAGTCCCTCAAAGTTTTTACTCTCAGCTATTTACCCCAGAGGGACTAATCCCCGAATCTGTGTTCAGGGACCTCTCTCCTCACTGGCTTTGTTCAGCATCTCTGGCTATGTTGATAACAGCAATAATGTATAGCAGTAGCATGCAGCAGTAAGGGTCTGTTGCCAAGGTCCTGATGTTAACACTCTATGTATATTGGAGGTTTTAGGCTAGACCACAATGCTCACCTGCGGCTGCACTGCAGCAAGTGCGGCTCCCCACTTTGCTTCATCAGTGAGGAGTCCAGCTGCAATCTGAGGCTGGAAGGTGAAGCTAATTGCTTCCAAAGGACACTTCCAACCCACAGTAAAACACCAAGAAGCAGCAGCATTTGTTTTTTGAGGATATTTTCTGGTTTTGTACTCTTGCATGCAGGAGGTGAATTTAGTTGTAGCCATCAACTTAAATTTAAAACTTCAAAATCCTTGCAGTTTTTTTTTGCCATGGTGCAGCAGTTTGTCTTCTGGTTACCTCCCTGCCATGGAGTATGATTTGCAATCTGAACTTTCCTCTGTCTTTCTAATAATTTGCAGCTTGAGCATTCTGAAGGCATTATTTATGTAGCAGTTGATGTTGAACTATGCTGTGCTGCTTCCATGGAAACCTCCGACAACATATTACTGTCAGGCATGACAGATATGCAATTCCTCATTTTCCCTTATGTCAGTCATCAGAAGAGCCCTACTATGTCAGACCAAAGGTCTATCTATCTGGTGCCTTGTCTCTAACTGTAACAAATGGCAAATGTTCAGGGAGAAGGGTAAGAACAGGGCAAGAATATAGGAATACTAGTACAAGCCCAAACTTCCAGCATTTTGGAACATAGGGAGGAAAACTTTGAATTCAAAAGGCCTTATATATATATTTTTTTCTTGGTTTTGCCCTCCCACTCCCCCCTTTTTTTTGGACCTGTGTAATAACACAGTATGGGATCATAGCACAATTTAATTTATGAGAAATCTCAGGAAGTCTCTAGTCTGACTTTCTGCCCAAAGCTGGGTCAGCTATGAGACCAGAGCAGGTTGCTCAGGGCTTTAGCCACTTGTGTCTTCACAGCCTCCAAGGAGAGAAGACACCACATCCTCTCTGAGCAACAATTTTATTTTATTTTATTTCCCAATCTAGGTGATTATGTGTAAAAGGTCAAGTAAATTTCCTGGGTAAAATGTCTAAAAATCTCCCTTTTTGTTCAAGGCCATTGAGTTAGAGCAGAGTCAGTACCTTGAAATTATCAGTACTACCCTCAGATAAGGCTTTTTATTTTTTATTTATTTATTTATTTTCCTACGTCCACTGAAGATACTTGATGCACAAAAACACAGTACTAATGAACTCTCCAGTTCTATACCTAGTAACCCATATTTGGTTGAAAAGACCAAGCAGGATTCCTGGACAGAGTCTGAAAACCCAGTTGTCTGTTTCCCCATGAAACGTGGAGGGAGGATGACAGGCTGTAGGAGGCTGTGAAGTTTGGAAGAGACACCAGAACATCAGTCTGTCTGCCCATGGTCTGCAAGCTGGCACAAACTGTATCTCTTTGCAGAAAGTCTCCTCAAATTAAGCCAGCTTATGTTTTGGAAATCTGGAGGAGGAGCCACCTGATTCGATATAAAAGTCTGCATATGAACTTTTCTCATCTTCCCTTACAATCAGTAGAGAGAAATAATTCATTTTAAGCTCATATCAGTCTGAAGCAGATCTCTAAAATAGATCAGATGAGTCATATGCTGAAAGTGCCTATTGCTTTTCATTGACTAGAGTGGGATAGTTGAGTTGCTACCCTAGATGGCACTTTTACTCTGTAGATACTTAATGGAGTCATCTCCTACTGCCTTGCACAGAAAAACACAAACAAAACCAGTATCTGATGGGTAAGAGAAGCCTGCAGCTTTTGCAGACTCTCTTCTGTCTTTTCTCCCTAACCACAAATAAGACATTTATTTTTGCTATTCTCTATGTACTATAATTTGTCATTTAAAAAACAATCTATTGGAAACATATTCCTGTTTACATAGTAGAATAAAAGAATTTGTAGAAAGAGGCCTTTTATGTGGCTATTCAAAAAACTTGTAAGCTGCCCAAGATGGAAAATCTCCAGTTGCGAGGGCTCAGAAATCAGGAGCTGGGAAGACTTCAGTAGTGCTTGGAGTGGAAATATACAGGAGGGTTGTATATATGAACTGGCTGGTTGCAGAACATGAAGAAGCCATGAATTAAGCAAGTTTTTTTTTTTTTTTTTTTTTTTTTTTTTTTTAAAAAAAAAAAACCACCTGTGCTAGGGTAGGAATCTTTCTTCTGCCTTCAGTAAATCCAAAAAACAGAGATTAGGAGCTCGTTTCCTGGGTGCAAAGCATATGAGATGTAAGGTGGGCTTGCAGTTTTATGGTTTTTCAGTTCTGAGGGTGACACATAACAACCACCTTCTGGTCCCAGTTTGAGTTGGTTTTCTCTATCTCCAAGAGCTTTGCAGCTTGGACCAAATTCTGCACTTGGGGAGAAGGAGGGGAGAAATGATGGTGACAGCTTATTTACTTTCCACCAAGGAGCGGCATGGCATTGAAAGCTCTAATTTTCACACACCTGGCAACCTCACCAGCTGTTTTTGTTCTTCAAGCTTTATCTTCAGCTGAAAGCAGTCTCCCTCTCTGGCATCTTCAGGCCCTTTAGAACTTCCAAAGGTCACTTGCACTGGGTGGTGGAGGAGTCCATCCCGTATAATCTTGTTCTCTGCTTATTAAGCTGGTGTACCTTTCAATATTAGAAGAATAATTTCTTTTCCCTTTCTGAAGCTGGACATGAATTATTGAGTTTATCTTGTACCTGCCTAGGCTAGAAGGATTTTCTGAGGAGAGTAACGCACACATTTGGTTTTACTTCCTTGACTTCAGCAAAGATCAAAGATAACATTTGCATACTTCATCCTTCCGAGCTGTGTTATTCATATGTGGCAAAAACCTTCTTTATGGAATCTTTAATTAAGGTTATTTTGACACCACTTCTTGTGTTTCCTTTCATTAAGTAATTTCTCAGTGCTGAAGTTTGAGTTGATTTTTTTTCTTCTTCCTGCTTTCATATATAAAGGGCTCTGAAACCCTTTGTTTAATGAATTAGGAGTTAGGAGATATTAACTATACCAGTATTTAATAACATTGTCAGAATAAGCACCACCACCAGAGCACAATCTTCACAATAAGAGACTTTCACTTCAGACAGGATTACATACACTCCCAGTTCATAAAAGTATTTACTAGATGGCTTTTCTTTGTGTTAAACAGAATAGTTAATGAGTACAGTTGAACATGGCTTTGTTATGATTTTTGAAGAATGTTGAATGCTAGCAGTAGAAATATTTTACTATTCATTTGTTTTCTAGCTTTATGTTACTTGCTATATCTGTTACAATGAAGAGATATCAGCAAAGGCTGTGAGTGGAGATTTTGCCAGTAAATTTATCTGTCTTTTCAACTGAGTCTTCTAATTGTATCCATCAAGATAACTGCTTTTCCCCCCTGCTTAGCTGGTCCATGACAAAATGTGGTAGTTCTTGGCTTTGTCTTTTTCTTTCATACTTCTGACCAGTTTAAATTTGTCATAAAAACTTTGTATAATTAATATAGTTTGATGGGTTGCCATCTTCTTTGTTCATGCTATGGACATCTGGCACTTGTGAACTCTTGAAAATTATCGTAACCACTGCAATACTACCTCCTTACCAGGGCTGGGCCTTGACTGTTTTACAGAGGGGCAGGCTCTGAGCTGAGCTCTCTCTCTATTTTTTTTAATTGAATTTTGAATTATTTCTAATATCTGTAGTCTCAGGAAACTCTTCTCCCTTCATGTGTTCCTGTATATAACGGGGCTTTCCAAATGCTACTGCATCATATATTAATTCTTCCACCTGTCTTTTAATGTTTTGTCTGAATTTGTCCATGGTCTCTTCTTTAAAATAATTTCAGTTAGCTACATCAGCTTTTGGTGGAAGAGTCTTGAAAGCATCATGTGTTTCACAATCAGCTATTGATAGAACTAAAACTCTCCTCTCCTCTCCTCGAGTTTGTGTGCAAGTGGTCTTTAAACCTCTTCCAAGTCTTTTAACTGATGGAGATTTTAATAGCACTTTTTCTCCAATGTTTCCCATCCTCCTTCCAGAACATTTTTAATTTCTCAAGGTCAGAAAGATTGAGCAAGTCTTCTTCATTTAGCGTATAAGGGGCTGTGATTTCTAGTAAAGGAAATACTTTACTGCTCTGCCAAGGACCTGTGCAGGAAGGCAGAAGGAGAGGCAGAGTGAAACCCAAGCAGTTGCTCTCTCTTGTTTAAGCCAAGAGTTTGTTGCTTTCATTGCCTGTGACATGAGCCAAATACCTACTGGGCTTGTGCTCATCTTTTGTCCTGACCTTGGCTGTGATCTAGTGGATAATCTCTTCAGAGGGAGTTTTTGCTTTTATGACTTTGGATTACTTTATCAAGGAAGATGTTTTTCTCTGGCCAGAGGTCTGAGCTAACTGCTCCACGGGGCAGACTCCCTGCTGGCACAGTTACAGAAGCATGAGAGCATCATCTTCACGGAGCCCCATTGTACCATTTACCTCTCCCTGATGAGATATCATTGTCAGAGAGGCCTTCAGAGATCCCAGACGAACTATGAAAGAGGGAGACCTATGAGGAGGGAGGGAAGGTGGAGAGGAGAGCCAGACAAAGCCCCTAGGAAAGTTATTGGAGATTATACTGATTTTCAATAGGAGATGAGGGCAGATATTAGGGTCAGCCATGATTTATAATGCGTTGTCCACCCAGGGAAGACGGGCCAAATGTTCCCTAGGCCAAACTAAGTAACATTTGTTCCATAGAAGGGAACTCTCAAGCATGGATGTGACTTTGCACATCTCAGCTCATGCAGCCCAGCAAGTTTGCCACCAATCCATCACCCCCTAAAGACACAGGGTCCAGCATAACAGGGGCAAATCTGCCTGGTGGGAGCCAGTGGAGCCTTAATGAGGATGCTCCGAGCTGTGCAATATCACATTTCCAGGAGATACAATCCTTGTCACTCTCTGAAAGAGATCACAACCTTTCTAACAGTTCGCTTGACCGGTTGGCTTTTGCTTCCAAGCCGTGATGTATGCAAACGCCCAAGCATGCAGCCAAATGTACTTAGAATTTGTTAAGCTAATAGATATTTTCTCTATAGGCTCCTAACAACTTCTAGTGATATTTAAAATATTTAAGCAAAATATCTCATTTGTTCTAGGTTAAATACATTCATTTGATAATTCTTAAGGTTGCTGCTCTTCCCTTATATTTCATTATTTGGAAAAGGAACGTCTGTCTAATGCCTCATTTAAGATTCAGTGGAATCTTCCTTGCTTCAGTAATTTTCCTATTAAATTACAACTATTAACACTCATTCTTCACCCTAAAGGAAACCAATAAAATCACCCAAACTAATGAAGTTGTTTTCAGCAGCAAGCACCTCGTTACGGGGGTACTTCTAATTACTGTTAAAATGAACTGGAACACAATGCCTCCAGAATGGGATGTCCCAGAGCTATCAACCCAAACCATAAACATCTGTGCAACTCATAATCTCTTCATTTAACCTTTGTAATAGCAACACAACCTCAACTAATTTTTAAATGCTGGTAGACATTAAAATAAATAGATATGAAAATGTCACTGACACATTATAAATAGAATTCTAATTTATGAGCACTTACTCCCAGTGAGGAATTTATTTTTTTGTCTTGAAAAAAAATAACCATGCCACCTGGAGTTTATCTTTTTCTTATATTGTCTAGTTTGAAGTCATTTTTTTCCCTTGCTCTGACTAATTGTTATATTCAGATACCATCGCACAGAAAACTATGTTGAGGAGTGATTAGGGTATAACTTACATATCAGAATGCATGAGCTAACTAGAAAAGCAAAGCTTCAGATCAGATTTAATTAAGATAGCTTACACTGTCAGTTCAGTTTTCTGCCTAAAGCAAGGAAAAAAAATGAAGACTAACAGCTTCTTCCAGAAATGTGATACTCCTGGGATAGGAATTTAGGACTTCATAAGCAGACCAGCTTTTACTCCTGTGAGTAGTCCTGCTGAAATCAGCCCGACTAGTTATGTGAGTAAATGGTACTCTACGTAAATTAATAATGCACAATCTGGCTATATAGAAATCCTTGTTCTGGCACAGATTACTAATTGTGAGTCACTCAAATAATGGTTAAGAAAAATGAGGGATATTCATATGAATGATGGCTTGCGGGATTTTCATTTTCAGTTTTCATAGATGTAAAACTAAAGCTTTAATACCACAGTAAATCAAACTGGGAATCTCTGGTTGGAGCTTGCTAAAGGGCAGTGCCTGCCACTCATATTGCTTTCACATCCTTACAAGAAGAAAGGTGATTTGTCAATACTAGCAGCTTAGTCTGTAAACAGGTTTTTGAAACTTCACGTGTAATTGTAATCTCCATCAATTCACTATTCACACTACAGGTCACATAGAGATTTGGGAACAACTGAGATCCACTTGCACAAACAGCAGACATGTAAATGATGTAAGTAGCTGTACTGGACTATCTGTGTTAACTCTCATTCACAGATTATCCCTAGGCTTTAATATTATATATATATATACACATAGGAACATGAGCCAAAGTATATTCCACCCCTTTCTCCTATTGCTGGGTGGTATATGCTGCATTCTGCATGTGGTAAAATCAGCACAAAGGAAGGAGGCAGAGGAGTATTTTTATAAGCATTGGAAATATTGAGGTCTGGTGTTCTTTGGATTTGTATCTTTTGACTGATCAAGAGAAAGGACATTTGTAAAATTAGAAAAAAAATAACTTCATTTGAACCTTTTTCCTCTTGGCTCAATTCAAGGTCTATACCCTCATGTCTGTAAGGGCATGAGTAAGGTCCTGGGGCATGAGTAAGGTCCTTTCTCTTCCTCTGGCAATCCATTTATTTTCATGAAATTTGTAGAAACCTAATTATCTTTCAGACTAATACCAAACTGTATTAAAATCAACTAGTAGTTTCTAAAGATGTTGAGAAAGACATGCAGACAAACCCACAGACTAAATGGCTTACTTCATTTCTACAGGAAAAATGGACTATAATGGAGGTTTTTTTTTTTTTTTTTTTTTTTTTTTTTTTTTTTAACTGAATTATGTGGATAACTGAGTGGGAGTATTTTGAACGTAAGACAGATACAGATGTTGACAAATTTTATCTTTATATGCAGTCAGGTCTTCCATGGAAAAATGTGCTCTAAAGATATGGAAGCCACCTTCAGAGGTGATAGCTCACTATGCTAGGTGTTTTTCAGATAGATGGGGCAGTTCAGTTTTCATTAAATTGCTTATGAGCTATAAAGACAGAAAAAAAATGTTAAAATACAAAGAACAAAAGCATACTTTTAATGACAAATTTATATATCTATCTTCTCTCTCTCTCTTTTTTTTTCTCCCCTCCCCTCTTCGAGCCTAACAATAAGGCTTGACAGAAGAATAACCGTGTCCTGATAGACTGGTACATAGGGAGTGAAAAAAAATCTTCATTCAAAGAGTCTTGTCAGAAAACTGCAGAAAATCATGCAAAGATGTTCAGAAAGTTGTTTAGGAACCCCTTTGCATGGTCTGAAAGAAGATATAGAAAGCTGTGAAACCAGCAGACATGTGAGTGGCATCATTTGTTGCATGGAGACAACAGGGAGACAAGATAAGTGACAAGGATAACGGTAGCAACTGGTAGACTTTGTACCTTTGTCATGATCAATTCAAAACCTACCCAGGGATATTATCATGCTGTATTTCAACACAGAGTCTGAGATGAACTGAAGATACTGGGGGATTTCACAGAAGCTTTATCTTTCTTGTCCCTTTTATTTGTCTGGCTGGGTTTTTTAGTGTGTATGCATGCCTGTGTGTTGTTTTGTTTTTTTGATTTGTGTGTGTGTGTTGGTGGTTTAGTTTTTGTTTTAAATTATTGCCATTGTTAAAAACTAGTTTGTTGTTGACTTGCTTTGCAGTTCATAAGCACCTCAAGTGACAGGAAGCAGCATGGCTACACAGACATACGGGGCTGGAGAGGACTGGGGAGGTGGATGGAGCTGTCAATGTCACTCTTACCTGGAAAGGCTGCAAGGAAGAGAGACCTCGCAACTTTCCAGCAAGGAGTCACACTCTGGATTTGTGTCGTTTTCCTTTTAAGTTTCAAACATACAGGTGGCTGTGCTGTGCCACATCAGATTTGAATGTGGCTGTTCATCCCCTATTTGACAATGGCCACTAATGATGACAGGAGCAGTTAAGAAGCCTGCAGCAGTACAGCCACTGGTGGTTCGGAAACAAGCAACATAATTATCTTTAATAGCTCTCGTTGAATTGTTCTTCCATTATCTTGTCTGCTGGCTTTCAGAGTACTTGTATGTTGTTAAAATCCATGATGTCTTGTGTTTTAATCCTTACAACTGAAAATAGTCTGTTCCCAGCTGTTTTGCACCTTGTTTTGTGCTTTGTGGTCTGCATTGCCAAGGGTGCATAAATCCGGTGATTCCCAGGTCTGTATTTGCCCTTATTGATCTGATATTGATATAAGAAACATTGAAATGATCTGAACCTAAAGTCATTTATGTCATTGTCATGACAACATACATTGAGAAAGGTGGTAGGTGTTTCCTGCAGAGATGGGATATGAGACTTGTCATTAGTTTCAAATATAGTCCTCTGATTTGGACATGAGGGACCAAGGGGTCATTATGCTCAAAATCATGGTTTAGGGGAAAAGGACAAAGTTTCCTACATCTGAAAGTAAAAGAAATCAAGGTCTGGGGTGAGATCAACTGTTAAAGTCTGAAAAATGACACAAGTATTTCTTCAATCCAAAATGTAAGGTGCAGTTTTCAAAGCTAAATACAAGTCCAGAAGCATGGCAACAACTGACCTGAGATGAGCTTGTGTGACTGAAAGCTTGCTTTATTGTTCCCAGTCTTTTTACAAGTCTACTAAGAGAATCAACTCCTTCCTACAAACTTTAACACATTTTAATCCTTAGATCACTAATTACAGATATAACACTAGCATTCATCTGAATAAGTAAGTTTTAGGTACAGATGCAACCTAGCCACCAGACATAAGAATCAGAACACAAGCCTCTTGCTATTTGTCTTTGAACTGTGAATGAACTCTTTCAAACAAAGTTTTAAACATGGATCTCATTTTTCAGGCTTGCTGAAGCTAGCTACAGTCAATATCATTTTTTTCAAGTCCTATTTAGGAATATCAAGTCCTGATCTCCTGGTGACTTTCTGACATGTTATCTGTGGAACTGTCTGCCTCAGTTGAAAACATGAAAAAGATGTTGTTATATTTTGAGTTCAATGAAAATCAGAATGATTATATGTATATATATATATATGTATGTTTTCATCATCAAGAGTTACATTTCTGAGTAGTGAAATCAAAGAATTTGAATTATTCTTCCTTGGAAAAATCATTTTTTGATTTTAAGACTTTCTATCCTTCTGTGGTCCTGAATAATTCCAGCTTGTTTAGCATTGCTGTCAAAGCTTGTGTTTTGCTCTCTGTATCTTTTTGTTAGCACTGGGAGTAGTAAAGACCTTTTCTTAAAGCCATTTCAGTGTAGTCCTATTGATATTTGTCAACAGAATTAACATTCCCACTATTCTGTAGGGTAATTTTTTGCATTTATGCTCAATGGACTGTTACTATAGAAGGATGACTCTCTATTTCAGAATATGCCCTTTTCTCTTAGACAAAAAACATTGGGAAAAGCAAAACATCTTTTCTGTGGAATCACGGTTTTCCGTTTTTCCCAAAATTCAGAGTCAACCATACAAATGAAAATGTGACAGAAAGCTGTTAATTTTGTTGACAGCACTGCTTTACTTCAAAGACTAATCTTCATATATGGCTGATTTTTTCACCTTCTTATTCTTCTCTGAATGATGTCTGAAATAACAGCTTGCTGAAATTTCAGAACATCTCAAAAATCTTTAAGAGATGGTGCAATATGTTAAAAGAACTTTATTTCCCCTGAAATCTCTTTAAAATACAGTAAAAGTGTTATGGCATGATATTGATAGAGAAATATAAGGCATAACACAGATAACTAGGAGGAAGCCACAAACGCTCAGGAATATTGGGCAGTTTACTACCATGGCCCACACATGATTTTTATTAAGAACATTTATTTACAAAGTGTGTTGTTTTCTTACCAGCTCATTATATTGGTTCCTCATTGTGGGAAGATTTATCTGAGATTAAAAGTTATAACCAGCAGTGTTATGAACTAATAAGCACATCTAATTTGAATGCTGTTAGAGCATTAAATGGAATTAGTGACAGCACCATTTCATTTCATTTTGGCAAGGTTATTATCACCTACATATTCCTACAATGAAATGGGACCATAGCTACTACAGGGGCTACAATGAGAGCACACATAATATTTCTTTGCTTCTGTTTTCAGGTTAGTTGTTGGCTATCGGATAATGTTCATCATTAGGAAGGTAATGAGGGCTATCAGAAGGAGGCCTCTTCCTCTGCTGACAGGAAACCTCAGCTGGTCTTTAAGGCCTTCACGTGGAAGCACAAGGAGTGTGCAGCAGAATCTATATGCTGTGGAAAATAATTCTCAGGAGTATTGTGCTGGCAGCTCGTGACAGAGGAGATGGGGTGGAAATGCCCTCCATTTCACAAAACTTAAGTGAACAGCATGTGGCTCAGACCACAAAGGTGTGCCCACCTCTCCCTGCCTCCTGGTTTGCGAGCTACTTCTAATCCAGGCCAGGCAAGGCTGAAGCATCCATCAGATGGCTTCCCTTCTGAAGGTCTTCATTCACAAATTCACATCCATGCAACGATGCCCAGGACAGCACTAACGAGTTTGCTGAAGTGCTGGAAGCAGGATAGCCGCATTTTTGTGGCACTCTGCCCAGGTTAATAAGCCCAGCTTCACAGCAGCACTAATTAGTTGAGGCAGAGCTCTCCCTGGCTGTGAGTATATTTGTTCTGATGTGCGGTTATTTCAGGCGCTTCCACGTGGTATTACTTTGCTCTGGTAGACATACTCTCCGCATCAAGGACATTAAAAGGGATCCCTCTCCAATAGCTCTGTAGGCTTCCTGCTCTCTCTTCCTCTTGTAAATGCAGCACAGGTCTTTGACATAAATTATCTGAGATTCCTTAGAGAAACACCTACAGCCTGACTGAAACACTGCCTTCTGATATGAGCAGAAATATCCTCATTGACTCAGAAATCCTGACTCCAATGAGCAGCATGAAGTAGACAAACTTGTCTGAAAAGCTGTAACTTAAACAAAAATCTAACAAGTGATCATGGGACACAAACCTGTTGGGTGTTGTGGTCTTCTGTCAGAAACCATCAGGGAGCTGGTAGCTTTGCTGACAAGGTTGAGGAGCTGCTGAGCTGTGCCCATCCCTTTTCACGCCTAGGGTGGCCTGGCTGGATTCAGCTGGTGTGGGTAAGGAAAGCAAGGGAAGTAGGTGGGTGACCTGCAGAGGCCTTGGGAAAGCCAAAAAGCTGATGTGCACACACAGAAATTAGGGGCAAAGAAATAAAATCTCAGTGTGCACTAGGGAGTCAACCCCTACTTCCTGCTTAGCAGGGCTTCTTGGGTCCCCGTTTCTTTTCTGTAGTAGACCTTCTCCTTCCTCTTCTGGGGTAGTTAACACCATAATCACAGTTTTGAGACAACCTCCTTCATGCACAATGATGTGCACGATAAACACTCTGTGGTGTCTATGTGACATGTCCCAGGGAGTGCTGTACACTCCTGGCTTGGGAGCTGATGTTGCAGGAGATCTCTCATTCCTTGCCTCTCCATCAGGTGCAATGGTCAGCCTGTACCTGGCTCAGCATCTCCACAGCTTGCCCTGGTAGTTTTCTTCTCTCTCCCTTGCCAGGTGATCCGGGATGTGGGGAGATGTCTGGAGGACCCTGTGGCTCTGGATCTCACAAGGTAAACAGAGCCAAGGCCTCTGCAGGGTGTCAGCTTCTTCCAAGTGATGCAGGGGGGTCTGCTCCTGTCCTGCATCCGACACTGAGCCTTTGGCTCCAAGGCACGGAGCCTGAAGAAGTGCAAGGCAGGGTGACTTCAGTTCCCTTTCCATAGCCCTGGTTCTCACTGACTTCAGTTCAGCCCCAGGAGGGGACAATGCTGCACTTTACAAATTGTTGGATTTTCTCAAGCTGCATTTCCTTGCCCTGCAATTTAAATTTGACAGCTGCTGTCTAGACACAGTTTGCAGCTCATGTTTTGCTATGAACTGTGTGGGAATGAAATAAAAACTGGAGTGAGAGCCCCTTTCTTTTTACAAAAGAAACTGATTAACATGATCAAACCATTAATAGAAGTCAAAATTTGCAATGCCCTACTTGCAAAAGCTGACAACAATCCAAATGTCATCCTTGCAAAATCAGAGCCAAACAGCACTTCACTCAAAGTGTACTACTTCCAGGCAGAACTCTCTCCTTCTGTTTCTTCTTCTTCTCTTCTATTTTCTTTATTTCCTTCTTTCTTTCTTTCCTTTTTTTTTTTTTTTTTTTTTTTTTAAGAACATTATGCAGGCCTACTTGAATTATAATATACTAATTAGATTATTTATGCTGCATTGGATCAAGTAATTGAAATAAATTGGAGGGCTAATGATGACTCACTGTTTCAGTGAACCCCCACAGGATAAGCAGCCATAACAGGAATTAGCCTGTTTCATTAAAATGTTTTCTGAAGTTAAGGTCTTTGATCAGCTCTCCTACGGCAAATTGACACTGCACCAATGATCATAAAATCATTGTGCAGACACAGAAATTGGGTTGCTGTTTCAGTGGAATGAGTGAGTGCCATTCACATTTTATCTCTCTCTCATGACCTTTTTAAAACACACTGACAGGGCTAGAAATATCATATTTGCCCCAGCCGTTTCCCTCAAATTAAGACTATAATGTAGTCCCTTGCCACAGCTGTGGCTCATCGCTGCAGAGGGCCTTGACCTCTAGCTTCCCAGATGAATGTGCTCCTTGTTTTGCTTGCTTGATGGCCCCAAGTCATCTGCTTCATCTCTGTGGAGCATTGGGTTCATCTCCACTCACAGCTCTGAAGGCCATGTACTCCCCAGGCACCTCTATTTTGGGAGCCAAGGGTCACAACTTCCTTGCCTGCAGGTATAGTTACAAAACAGCAAATAATAAATACACTATAATAATATGTATATATATAAAATGATGATAAAAACCACAATGGCCACCTCTCCCTTCTCCCAAAGTTATGTCATTCATTAGCACTGATGGATGCTCACCTGTGCTGCAGTGTGTTGCTCAATGCAGGGTGCTGCTCAATGCTGTGTATTGGAGCAGGGCTGGACTCTTCCCTGCCGTGCTTGGGAGCAGCACAGTGCTAAAGGTGGCTTAAACACTCCACCTGATGTTATCAGTCTATCCTGCAAACCACAGCGAGTGTAACAATGCAGGGAAATATGCTCCAAGTGCTAAACACATGCTGCAACTGCCTGCTGTAAGGATAACTGTGTTCGCAGAGGTAGGGAAAAGGTATCAAAACAAACCTTTGTCTTGCAGATGATGTGATGTATACTGTTGCAACTAGAAGCACTGATAATCAGGAAACTATTCTACTACATCAATGTACTTGACAAGCTAAAAAATAGCTACAAAATTTCATGAATATTTCTGTGTAAATTGCATTTAAATTATTCTCAGTGCTTCCCCCTTGTAGATTCTAAATTAGCAGCTATTCTTCTGCTAATGTAAATTTAACTTCTTGTTGTTGTTGTTCTTTACTTTTGTACCAGCTCTACTCCAGTAGAAACTGAAGCACAAACTTCAGAAGGACACTTCTCAAAGCGTCCAGATGGCAACAATAATTATTTATTATCTTTAGCTACCATGATTATGTTTCCCAATCTGTGATATTGTAAATCATTTTTCAGATGGCCATAGGAATTGCAGCAAGTTTAGTGAAAAAAAAAAAAGCTCATTATATGTTTGTTCAGAAGGATTTAGCAATCAGAGAACTGCCTGCCGCTCTTTCAACATAAGTAAATCTATATGAAAGTTGAGATCTAAAAGGGACTGTGGGCGTGTAGGGGCCAGCGTGGTGGGACACCATTTGGGTTTGCACAGTGAGGAATACGTCACCCATGTGGCACGCAGTCTGGGTTTCTTTGAAATCCACACTCCCAAAGGGGGTTCAGACAAGGGCTGTGCTATTTTCTATGTGAGCCAAAATATAGTGTAAAATGAGACAAATCTCTGCTTTGAGCTAATTCAAAAGCATGACATTCAGTTGCAACAGCACTGAGGTTCTGAAGTGAGGGTGCAGCCCCAGTGCAATTTTTATTTCTTTTTATTATCATTATAAGCTTTGTATAGTCTTTGTCCTCCAGAGTTTATTTCTTCCCTTAACCGAATTCTGTCCAATCTGTCATATTATTCTTAGTAATGTTCTAACCCCCCCCCCCCGTTTTTTTTTTTTTTTTTAATTTCTTGCAGAACCATTAGCTCTAACTGTTTTGTATTTGCAGGGTAATGGTGACATTGGATTGAAGGGAATGACACACTGATTTTCAGCAAGGCTTTCATAAATTGTCTCTTAGATTTATGGTATGTCATTTGATTTAAAGCACTCCTTTTTGTGGATGCTGTTATCTGTTAACATTTCTACAATAAACCCTTTTCTCCCCCTTTCTCTCTTCCTCACTTCTTGGAGGCTAAAGTAACAATTGTACGGTTAGATTTGGTTAACTTGGTAGCCGTAGTTGCTGACTCTTAATAAGAATAGAGGCTCTTTTCCAAGATACTGTCTCTTTTTGAGCCCCTCATGCCTTTGTTTTTCATCTTACAACTACAGTTAAAAAATGCAGTTTAAATTTTAAGGGTGATAAAACTTATTCTGACAAATAAATCTATCTTCTGGTATGCTCAGAATTGCTCCTAAATTGCTCCTAAGATTGATGTATTTTAGACTCCTTAGGGTCTCCAGGTTTTTCCGGAAAGATGGTCAGTGGTCAAAGGTGCTAAGTTTATATTTTCACAAGGCATGAAGACTGAATTTCATTTTCCTATAATGAACCCACTATAGTGTCTTGATTGGAGGGAGTTCAAGGAATTTTCCCTCATGTATCTTCAGGCTGTGCACTTATGGCAACTAAGACTCTATTTATGGTCCAGAGCATCATTTCTCACACTGTGGTATATGAATGCTGTCCAAGCAAGTGAGTGCCTCTTCCTGCCTGTGTGCATTACCGGGCTTTGGTCTTGCTACCTTCAAGGGTAGTATATTAATAGATCACATACTCCCTCCAGCTGAAGGAAGAAAAATGATGATTCAGACGAGTGCTACAGAGGAGCACTCACAGGAGGCCCTTTAGGCTCCACAAAGCTGCTGTTTCCCTTTTGCCCATCACTGGCTAATATTTCTCAATGGAAAACATCTCTTTCTAAATGACACCTGGCGTTACCCACCCCAGCTGATGCTGCTTGGTGGTGAAGTTCTCTTCCCTCTTGGGTACCCATGGTTGTTATATGCTGAGTTTTAGAGAAAGGCACACGACTCTTTTCAAAGCCTGGCAGGAGGAGAAATATAGTGCTTTGTGGTTTGCCAGATAACAGCCAATTGCTTTGAACAACAGAGAAAAGAGAAAGTACAAGCCTGGGAGGAATGTATTACAACAGTTTTAACAGTGGGGTTATTAGGTTTAGAAGCAGATATGCAGAACTAGCTGAAAACAATGACGATAGCTATTTTTATATTGAATTAACACCAAGATCAATTCATTTTATTTCAGCTGACAAGCTGCCAGACTGTGCATGTGCACTTGGTGTGCAGTACCTGTCCTTTGGCAAAATCCTCAGGCTCTCAGTTGCCTTCTGTGTCGGGGACTAGCCACCATGGTGGGCTTGTTTGGCTCTTTGTGCCTGAGCCATCTCCATGGCTGTCTTGAATCCCTGTGTTCACAGCCATCTTCCCAGGGTGCTTAGGTTGGTCCAATGCCAGAATAACCAGAAGCTTTGGAAATATCCCTGAGCACATCTAGTATTGCTTTTGGCCTTCTTAGCCAAGGTTCATGGCTGACTGCTGGACATTGCTTATCTCTTTGAGTGCACTGCAATGTAGCATGTGGGTAACTTGCAAGGTAGTGAGCTACAAGGTGAACATCTCAGGTGACTTACTCTGTGTTTTGCTTTCCTTTTCCTTCTTTTAGTTTGAGGTCCATTAGGCTATTTTCCCATGTAATCTAAGACTGAAGATATTGTTGCCTTTTTTTTTTTTTTCTTTTCTTTTAATATCTTTCTTTACTATGAA
This sequence comes from Oxyura jamaicensis, assembly GCF_011077185.1. Taxonomy (NCBI): domain Eukaryota; kingdom Metazoa; phylum Chordata; class Aves; order Anseriformes; family Anatidae; genus Oxyura; species Oxyura jamaicensis. Next base: position 192,873,067 of record NC_048893.1, on the reverse strand, counting down.
TATATTTCCTAGCTATTCAAGATTTTTTTCTCCAAACTCGCAAATTGCCACAACAGGCTTTTACCTCCTAATTCAGCAGGTAGCAATGTTGTGGTTCCTGTGGCACAGACTATACTTGGATGCATCTACAAAGGAAGTCGTAGAGGTGTGTGAAGCTGATTATAAGAAATGCCAACAATGAGGCACTTGTTCTCTCTGCTCTTGCAAAGACACAGATGATTTCTGCTGTGACTTGGGAACTTGTCTGTCTTGGGCAGATTTCATACAGAGATTAAAACAAGGACTGAACAAGATGCTTTAAACAACACTGTTGAGGAAAAAGAAGAACAAATAATGTCCAAGATAAGAAAAGAAAAAGGAGAAAAATATTTCCTATCTTCTTGTGACTGTTGACTAAAAGAGCTTATAGCTAAGGCCTGGCTTGTCAAGAAATATAGCAACATCTGATTTGGCAAAGCATGCTGCAAGCTTTTGAATATAGACAGAGCAAAAAGTTTCTCTCCATATGACAGCCGGACTCCATGTACAAAATAACAAAGCTTTTTCAGACCGTATGAGGCCTGTTACCGGTTGCTTTGCTGACAAGAACTGTGAAGCAAGATCCAGCACAGAAATTGCCAGCAAAGCTCATCGTTTGTCTAACTTTATTGCTTATTCATTTAATCTTTTGTTGGAACCTCCTTAAGCTCTGATTCAGGGAGGCAGCAATTTCTCTTGAGACTGGGACTCCCACTGTTATCCTCCTCAGCTGTCCTCTTTTCTTCTTTTGCAAGGCTGGGTGAAATCATCAAATGTGATTTTAGGAAACCACATTGTTGGCTGTGGCCTTTGCATCCCTCTTACCTGAGCAATTGAGCTGTCCATGCATTGAATGGGAAGGGGAGGTGGACTTCTCTAAGTCTTTTCAGCCATCCTGAGAGATAAGATGATTGACACAATCAAGGATAAATGTTGTCCCTGTGGTGTTTTAAAGATACTGTGCACATTCAGTTTGCTCCAGAACTTTTCTCATTATCCTTGCATTTGAAATTGGTATTTTTAGGTGTTTCCTGAGGCAGGGGAACACAAGAATTCTGTGGTGCAAATAAAACCTAGAAGCAGGATGCACCAAAACAGTTCTGTTCTGTCTGATTGGCTACACTAATACAAAAAGTAAACAAAAGATTCACTAATTTCAAAGGTTTTCCAGCTAGGGCTCAAGAGAAAGGGAAAAGAAAAAGTCTCCTGAAAAAGAAATCTTTACACAATTTCCTTTCCCCCCTTCATCTGGAGAAAAGTAGCTGAGGTGCAGTAACAATCTGACACAGCTGAGAGTGAGCTTGTGCACAGTAATCAGGGGGGAAACACAGGGACCAGGATTGTCTCTTAATTTGTCCATCGCCTGAGGATGAAAGGAAGCTGCTGTCAGTCACAAAAAGCAAAGGGAGATATTCTAGCATGCTCAGGACCATAAAAAGTGGTCTGTTATCCCTCCAGTGATCTATGAGTAATTTCTGACATAAAACCTCCAAGTCACTTGCAAAGCCAATTTGAGAGAGAAAAGTAACAAACATTTCTTCTAGGAGTTCTGGGGAAAAAAAAAAAATAAATAAAAATCCCCTCCTGCCCTTTATTTTGCCTGGTATCATCTGCTGTACAAATGCCATTAAGTGACATTTCTCTCCTAGAGGCCATCCAGTATATATGAGGATTATTATTCCCTCCTTCTCTCTTGCAGTGAAAAACAGATAGCGGCTGACAGTTAATGAGGAAGACTCTAATCTGACAGCACTATGAAAGCTGCTGCCGGAAAAGATCTCGATAATGGCATAAGAAATCCTTTCTATCTCAAACTACCATTAAGGTGCCTGTCTGCAGCAGAGAAGTCAGGACATTTTCCTCTAATCAAACCTTGTTAGATCTGTATCCTCTTGTACTGCTGCAACCTGTTTGAGAGGAAAACCAAAACAGACATAGTGAAAATAAAATAAAATAATGGCATTTGAAATACAAGGACTGGCTGTGATTAAATAGGAGTTGGCTGCCATGGTTCTGTGTTGGACAATTAAGGCAGGTTTTGCTTTCAGTTGCTGCGTTATCCCAGATTTACTTTGTGTGCACATACGTGCGTGCAGAAATGGAGATTTCACTGTGGGAGGTAGCGCAGAAAGGCATGTTACGCAGTGCTTTCTGAACTGGAGTACTTGCTGTCTAAATTTACACAGCAGACAACCTCCTCATGATTTCACATAGTACAAGCTGTTCCTGATTACATGCTCTGTCTCGTGTAGCACAGACAGAAGTGATATCCTCATCCTTAGTACCATACCTTCATCCCAGATGACCGCTCCGTGGTTAGGGAGTGAAGCATCTCTGAGGTGACCCCAAAGTGTTTCAGAGTCAAAGTTTATTCTAAATAGTTACTCAATCAGGATTTTTACATTGGTATCATAGGTCCTACATTTTAAAGTCGTAGTCTTCTGATATTACTGGTGTTGAGGAATGATGTTTCTGTCTGCTGAAGAGAAAAAAAAAAAACAACATCCAGATGGACACAACCTCTCATTGAATTCATGCATTGGTTTAAATTTGAGATCTTTTACTGTGCTTGAAGAAGGGGTTAATGCAGACCTAGGTTGGAGGCTATGAGAAGAGCAGTGGTGGGAAGTGCAGTAAATAAGACCAGAGAGTTTAAGAATGAGGCTTAGTTTTCAGAAAGCCCCAGCACGGAGGGATCTGAGCATCAGATTTGCTACTTGTTCGATCTTTATTGAATCCTCCAAAAGGGTTGGTCCTTATATGTGTATTTCAGTAAAAAGAAAAACGTATCTCTTTGATGTAGGTTTCCTTTCTCCGAGCAAAAACAAGCTATCCAGGTGCTCAACCCTTCCTAAGAGGGAAATGAATAAGGCAGTCAGTGTACCCAACCCGTCCCTTACATCTTGTAGGATTAAACCTCAGGATGACATTCTTCCAGACAGCTTTGATCATTTGTGAAGAACACACATGCTTGTGCATGTCCTCTATATCTTTTCCCTCTGGCATATTTTCTGCACACAAAATGTTGCATTTCTGTCTTATTCGCAAATATACCCTCTTTTTTTTTCTTCTTCTTTTTTTTTTTTCTTTCTTTTTTTTTTTTTCTTTTTCTTTTTTCCTTTTTTTCTTTTCACCTAGACATTCAATTTGACTTAGTGTGCAATCTATTTCCAACCTGTTTAATGTTATTCTTTGGCCTGTAATGACAAGGGACATTGAGTGCCACGTTCCTTATTCTATTGCAAAAGACAGCATGCAGACCTTCTTTAAATGGTACCAAATGGTCTAAAGCCCCTGTTTGGATGGATTCAAAGGCAACCTGAAGTTATCAGAGGTTTCTGCAGGGCTTGGTAGTGTATCAGGCTCTTCTGACAGGTCAATGTCTTTAAAAGGCCCCTCTCTGTGTTTTTTTAGCTTCATAAATACGCTTCTTGCCTATTTCAAAGTAAGAAATATGTTTTTTAAAGTGAAATCTGTATTCAGCAATGCCTTACTTTGTCTTGAGAGGTGCAAATTCTTGCATGACCAAAGATCCAGGAAACAAACAAACAATTTTTTTTTTATTTTTTATTTATTTATTTTTTTTTGTGCTCCAGACTGCAACATCTTTAAAAACATGATGCTTTGACAATCTTGAGTCTTGCTTGTTTCTTGGAGAAGAGACTGAGTCAAAATACTGTAGATCTTCAGCTCAGGAATCTGGTTTTGATTTTGAAGCCTGAAGCCACAAGGCACAAATCTGCATCTTTAGGCCCTTTAAATCTCTTTGTGGTATTGTCTTTCACTTAGTGACAGGGAGACAGCACCTCAGGAGAAGCTAAAAATTCTCCACAGAAATACCTCAGCCATACAGAAAAGGAATTTTTCCCTATGAAACTGTAGAGCAGTTTTATTAATTCTGCAGAAATAATTTCATAGCAAGGATCAAATTCTGTGTGATGCTCAGTATGTTTACCCAGAAATCAAAAAGAAAGTTTTGCTTTTTTTTTTTTTTTTAGATGAAAAGCCTAATTGGAATGGAAGAAATGGCATTATTAAATACCAGAATGAAGATCACAAGGGAAATAATCTAGCTGCTGAAACTCTAATGTTAACTCAGTGCTTCTAAATAATCACTAATCAGAAGCTTGAATTAAACTGAGATCGACTGAGCTAAGTGCTTGGCTATTCAAAGTGAGTGCAAGAGATTTGGTGGAAAGTTCAGTGCAGTCAGGGAAAAAAATTCTACTGGATTAAATATGCAGGACTAAAGAAATCATGCTTCTATTTTATTTTAAGTAAACACATTATCTTTTGATATATCTTGGTCTTTCTTCATGTATCATGAATCATGCAGCACTTCAAGTCCTGATTAATATTCGTAATTGCTCTCCCTTTTTCGTTCTTGCAGCTGTCAGATGGGATGCTGCAGATCAGACGGTGCCATATCAGTTGTGTTTATGCTGCTTGTGAACAAATGGTGTTACAGCCTGCATGTTTATCCTTTTTGATCCATATACAATTGGAACAAGGTGCAATAATGAAGACTTTCTCTCTCTCTCTCTCTTTTTTTTTTTTTTCTCTTTCTTTCTTGTCTCTGTGGTATTAAACCTGATGGGAATTGATGACAGGAGATGGACAGCATGAGCCAGTTTCCTCAATGCCAAGCACTTTGCAGCTTTGAAGGAGGTCTGGAAATCTTGCTGCACCTGACAGGGAGATGCCTGCCTTCACCAAGCTGGACTGAACATTTCTTAGTGGGAGTGTTGATTGTTTCTATGTTTTCCCATGCTGGTGCTATTTAGGGTGGACATCCAATGAATCCAGAAGAAAGAGCATCATATTAGTAAGAAGAAGAATGATGATATCTAATTAGCTGAAAAGTGAATGAAGGATCAATAATTCCTTTTGTTTGCTATGGGCAAACAATGACTCTTCTCTAAATGAAAGAATCCTAATTATTCTAGGTTTCAAGTTTTTCTGATCTTCCTGTTTCTTGTGCTTAAGTGGTTATCTGGTCACACTACCTTGCAGGAGAAAGAATGACTTTTCTTGCTAGCAGCAATGAAACCCCTATTTTGAAATGAAAAGCAAGAACCTTCTTTCTCTGCCATGACAGTTAGCAAAATCAGTTAATGAATGAAGTGGAAGAGTAGTCAGTTCATTTTATAGTGTCTACATTGGTTCTTTGATGCTAAAATTAGATGGCATATTGTATGTGGTCAGCATTGCTGTTATAATCTATAAGAGCAATGAAAACAGTTCAGCTTAAGAAAAGGCAATATGCTATGCATAATTCAGTTGTCTTTAGGATGCAGGCAGGTTTGTGTATTTTTCAGTTAGATTTTTAGAAAGACACGTTTTCTCATGCACTGTGTTGAACTTCTAAGTGCACTGTCCCATGAAAACACCAGCACCTGACTGACGAAACAGCACTACAGCAGAGCACATGAGCTCAGATATTATAATTGCTCATCAAGTTATTTATCTGAAATGTTTCTGGACTTTGGCATTAAAGAATTCTGTGATTATAAGAAATTGATGTAAACTTGCAGGCATTCAAAGAAGTGTGTATCGGACAACACCCAGTGATGCTACTGGTTGTGATGCTACAAGAGGTCCATTTAATTGCCAAGAATATTCTGAATGTGCTTCCATTTAAGACATCAGCTCTATCATTGTCTTATCATTTAAGACATCAGCTCTATCCTGGTTTCAGCTTCAGATGTGAAGGCAAAATAATGCAAAGCCACTTCCTACACCATCCAGCAATATGATGGAAATCTAAGCAAGTTCCCATACTGGCTTTCTTATCTTATTTTTCTTCACACTGGCATACTTCCCTTACCTTATTTTCTTGGGTTGAAAATATTAAGTTATCATCATCACTGTGAAGAGATGAAGCTGCAACTATCTGGTTACAGTTCCCTGGAAGAGATATTCAGGTTCATGAGCATTCCCTCTTCTGGCAGTAAACAAAACAAGCTCCACTGAAATTAAGATTTAGACCAGGAGGAGGTAAAACACCATGCACCTCAAGATCCCATTGAATAGAATCATAGAATCACAAGATCATAGAATGATAGAATGAATATGATAGAATGAATCAAAGAATGAATGAACCATTTAGGTTGGACCCTTAAGATCATAAAGGCCAAACATCCACTTAACACTCCCAAATCCACCACTTGTCCCTCACCGCCACATCCACAAATTTCTTAAATATCTCCTGGGATGAAGACTCCACCAGTTCCCTAGGCAGCCTGTTCCAGTGCCAAACCACCCTTTCTGTGAATAAATTCTTCCTAATATCCAATATAATCCTTCTCTGGTACAACTTGATGTCCGTTTCCTTGCATCCTGTCACCTGAGAGAAGAGACCGACACCCATCTTGCTACAACGTCCTTTTCAAGTCAACCTCCTTTCAGGTTTACTTTCTAGAAAGCTCTTATATAAAACATTTAAACATATAAAGAGTTTTTTTTAAAATGAAAGCTCTTGATGAGAATTGTCTAGCAGCTATCCACTGGCTTGGGACTGGCTGTGCTTTGAATTAAGCATATAACCTCTATAGGTTACTAGTATGTTTGCTACGTTATGTTATTCCATCTCCTTCTTCTATGACTCCAGGCATTTCTTCTTTAATATAGTATATTTATTTCCTTGCATGAGACCAATTGTTCTTTCCTCATTATTATGGAAATTGTCACTGTTAATACCAGAAGTGTGTCATTTCTGCATGCTATTGCAATTGTTCTCAAACCTGGAAAGTTTTGTTCTGTAGCCTGTTTTTTATATTATTATTTTTTATTGTTATTTTAGTTTTAAATTATTATTTCAGTTTTATAATCAGCCTTTGACTTCTTGATTAGACAGTTTCTGCATTTGATGTTCATGTCAATGATTTTTTGCTTTGCTGTAGTTACCACTGAACTTACTTTTTTGTTGCAGTATTTATTACAATGTTGAATTCTCATGGCTGCTGCATAGTTGTTGTGAAATGTTTTCTGCATTATCTGCTGGAAATTGGAAATGAAAGCATCTTGGGGTTGCTTGCTGTACCAGTACCTTTTTTATTTTGAACAGAACCATTCTTTTTTATTTTTTTTTTCTTTTTCATTAACTACAACAATTATCATATAATTAAATGTTTAATTTGGAATAAAATTCTGTGAACTGTTTCCTGTAGCGGTGAGGTAGAGATGTCTTTGATTTGATTTACCACCCTGATGTACACAGGGCCCATTTCTCCCTCTGGCAATGTGTAACATAATATAGTTCTCATTCCAGGCAGGTTCCAGGCTGAGAACAGAAGTATTAGAGAAATTGTTTGGTACAAATTGGTCCCATTCTTGCAGGATGCCAAATCAACAAGCTTAATATCCACAAACGAAGACTTTTCCTGCTTTCAGGCATCCCAGCATTGCTGTCCTTCAGTACCTGAACTTGCAGTGAACTGTCTGTTCTAATAGGCTTCATCTTCATTACAGCATAATATACTCTATAAGTGTAAATTGGTAATTAGATGCTAGTGCTCTTGAAGTGTGATTTATTAGGAAGAAGCTAAATTCTAGTAAAACAAGTACGCTTCTGTTTGAATGTTGACAGAAGACAAGTAGAACCTCTGATCATTCCTCATATCTTTAAGAAGTGTCTTCCTAATGAAATCAGATACTTTAAATATACAGATCTCTAGCTCAAGACTTATTTGACATTTCATTATCATATGAATTACACTTTTAATGTGGCAAGTTTAGACATAAAAATTGGGTACTAAGTTCTATGTGAAAAATTGACTAGCAGAATTGTAAAGATTCTAATAGCTCAGCATTTTTTTTTCTTTTATTGATCACTGCAATCTATCTGATGTGTCAGCAGTCAAAAAGCATTCAAAGTAAGCTGATATATTAAAAATGATACAACCTTTTATCTAGATTTATATTAGATGCAATCAGGTAACACACCACTGTGATCTACTTTGTGACTTTCAAAATTGGTTATGTCAAAATCAAAGGAAATTGGACTGAATAATATTCATATTTCAGTGCTAGTTGTGCTTATTTATTCAGGTATTTACTGTGATATGGTCCCTAAGAATCATTCTGAATGAAAGCCTAGAGATTTATAACTGCCCTAAAAATGAAGTTTTTCCCCATAAAATTATTTGCACTTAATAGTCTAAATTTAGGTAATACAAAGCTGTTGTTCCACACTGGCTATCATCTTTTGGGTTTATGCAGTTTTTATTAAACTAATAAAAATTATCATTAACAAATATGACACTTTGTGTTAGGATTTATTTTTAAGCTTGACTGGTTTAAGTGGGATTTATCTAAAACCCGGCGTATCATGTAATAATGTGGGTGTGGTCTTTAGTTAAACCAAAGTGATTTCATGTTGCCTGAAATACATATTTAAAAAAAGACAGATTTTAGGTTTTTGGAAATTATAACAGCAACTACTACAAAACCCACCAAAAAACACACCCACAAAACAAGCAAAAAAACCAAAGATTCAGGATTTCAAAGTGATGTTTAACAAGATGTGTTTTAGCATAAATCCCAGCCACATCTAGTTTAATACCCTGTCTGCTGCTAATTTTTGCATTTTTATCTGTCAGAACAGAGCTCTGAGCGTAATGATTGGCCATGTAGATGCAAACCTCTTCCTTGCTTTGAACAGGATAAGTCACTGACAGGGGTAATCTAGTGTGATGGGCTTGACCTTGGGGACAGATGAACTCAGATTTGTATTCTGACAAAAACTTCCTCTGAGGTAAGCAACGAAGACTAGTAGATCCGTACCAAAACTATGGGTTTGTTTGCATTTTCGTTGAGTCATAAAATCCTGAGGGTTGCTGTAGGCCTAGCAAGAGGCTTGTGCTCTCCAATTCCCACTTTCCTAAACGGAGTCTATCAAACTTTTGTGTTTCGCAGTGTATTCTGAAGTCACAGAAGACACAGTAAAGATGAGGTTTATTCTGGAAATGAAGATCATTGCACAAGGCAGCCCGACAGTGTCTCTTCAGGGCTGTCTAGAAAACTCTGAAGAGATGAATAAGGTACAAAGGAGAGTGATGCAATTGTACACATGACACGTGTGGAGTGACACATAAGCAAACATGGAAAAAACTTCAGAAAAACACTAGGTTTCCATGTTGTGTCTCTTGCAAAATTGCCCTGTATGTGAGAGAAGATGGAGGTAAATGATGATAAAATAGTAAAATGACAGTCTGCTAGTCAAAGGAAAGAAGATGCAGTCTTACCTAGGACTCACTGAAGGGACCTGCATGTATGGAAAACCAGTACCCATTGGGTCCTTCTGCTTCTGCCTTCTCCCTTCATCTACTGGTGATGTTGTATTTTGGGAAAAAGCCTGATGTGACAGGAGTGTGTGCCTGCAAAGGCCCAGAAAAAGATTGTTTCTTCATGCTGTTGGAGTGGATGTATATGTATATATTGTATATGTATATAGTGTATATATGTATATGTATATATTGTATATGTATATGTATACCTTTTCTGTTTCTACTGAGGTTGCTGTTCTTGCTTTGATATCTATAGGGTTGATCTACATCTCTGTATCTGTCTGGTCATTTCTATCCAAAAACTTGAAGCAGCAAAGGTCAGCTTGATGTTACATTGACATTAGGTTATTTCTTGCCTTGCACCTTTATCTCCCCCAAAGCCCATTTATTTTCTACACTAGCTTCTATTCCATTTTGTCCACAGAAAGTTCACAGAACATGTGACTTTTTTTTTTTTTTTTTTTTTTTAAATTACTATTATTATTATTTCAGCTGAGCTCTTTTTCTTTCAATTGTCTTGTAACTTTGGTATTTATCAAATACATAACCAGAAGCATAGCTTTTTCCTCTTTCTTTTGTTAACTGTTTATTTTTTTTGTAGGTAAGGATTGTCTCCAAGGAAAAATATCACTAGTGTAGCTGATCTGAAAATATATATATATATATATATTTTTCTGCATGCATATTATAGATCACCATTTCCAGCAATATTTCAGTGCTGCTGCCCAATAGAATTCTCTTCTTGACATCTAGCCTATCAGTTGTGCTAGTGCTTGTTACAGCAGGAACATACATCAGGTTAACCAGCTCTATTTCTCTGGTGCAGCAAGGTGGGCTTTAATCTAGAGTTTATATAAGTCCCCCTGCTCTGCCAAAAGACTTTTTTTGTCTATTATCTCCAATAGCCTATAGCATCTTGCTGTGCTCCCTTGCTTTTCTTCCCCATTACCATTTTCAGATTGAATGTCTGATCTTCAGTTGCATGATCCTGACCACAATATTGTACTGTCTTTTTTTAGCTCCTATTTCTCCTGCTCTCTTTCTCTTGTGCTGCTGACACATTGCACCTCCAGAACTAAAGGAGATTTATCAGGATTGCACTACACTTCTTCCAAATTAGCCCTTCTTTGATAGCAGAACAAGTGCTGTCTTGCGTTTAACATTGCTGGCCCTTGCTCAATTTTCAAAATCTAATAGAAGGATTTTTATATTTGAAAGTGATGCTTGTTTATTCTACCAGAATTTAAGCTCCTTTTCTGTTTAAGATAGAGCTCAGGCAGTCTCCACTCAGGTATTCCTGCCATACCTTACCGATGCTTCTTGAGAAGCCACAACAAGTTGTGCAAGCCCATTTGTTCGCTGACCTTTACCAAGACAGGAATTCATTCTAGAAACAATAGAAAGTGACCATTGTCTTATTTATAACAGGCTATAAAAGCATAAAAAATATACTGTGTTGAAGGTATATAAAATCCTCAGTGGCCAATAAAGCCAGTTAATGGAGCTGAAGCCTCTGACAGTCTCTGCAAAGAGCACCTTTGTGTCAGTCCCTGCTGTGGAGGAGCTGAGTGGTTTCCATACAGAAAAAGGCACTGCTCAGGAGGAGAGGTATAAAGCTTTTATTTTTAAGTAGCCTGTTTTGAAAAGAAAAGGGCAGATTGGGGTTATGCATAAAGAATGATGCTTTAGGATTGGCTTTAAGAACACGGCCAAACCTCTAGAGAGTTAGTGGGGGGTGATGCTTTCCAGATGAATGAGAAATGAAGGGAGTAGGGGTACATGTGGAAGACCAGAACAATCTTAGAAACTATCCTGGGAAATATCTTGTCATTTTCTCTTCTAGAGTGCACGCCAATAAGAAGACTTAGTTGCTAGTCTGAAAAACAAACAAAGAAAACCCAACAACTTTAAGTGTAATTTTGGAAGGAAGCAGAGATTCACAAAAGGGACTAATAGTTGGAGACCAGAAACAAATGCACACAACACAAACAGAGAAACAGAGACCTGGGAATACTGCCTGGAGGGAAAGGTCTAAGCCCAGGTGAACTTAGTTTCCTTAATATTTCCTGTATGTTCTTAGGACTGCCTTTATTCAACACTTTAGATTTGTACAGTGGAATGGAGATGGTGGGAGATGCTCCTTTGAGCTGCAACATACAACTAAAATTCCTACTGACACACAACGTTGGGGTCACCCTCCACATCTGAAGTTTAGCCTTTGTTATGTGTTCTTCAAAAATTCTCTGTAATGAGAGGTGAAGAAATATGATTCTGGGAGTAATTGAGAGCAGGAGATCTGTCTATCAAAGCTCCTGGAATCACACTTCTGGCCCACTTCTGATGGGCCTGCCCTGTGTAGTATTCATATTTATGGGCCTGTTGAGAAATCACTGATTTGGGATATACATATATGTTTTCTTTCAAGAGAAAAAGCTTTCACATTCAGGCTGGAAATAAGATTGTTTAAGCTGTTGCTCATTTTGCACTGGAGCTGCCACATCTGCAGCTGGGACTGTGCCGAGTCTCTGATGGAAGAGTAAGCAGATGGACTTCTAACCTTTACAAAGGGTATATTACAGCAAAGCAAATGGGAATTAAATTAGTGAAGCCGTTCACTCAGTCATTTTATCTGAAAATGGGAAAGTTCAGACATATCTTTGTACTGGAAACAGTTCTGTGCTCATTTTTTTTTTTTCTGCTTTTATTTTATTTTATTTTGGTGAGAGAGAAAGGAGGCATTCCTCAACCCCAGTGGTATCATAGTGGAAAAGAAAACAATTGTCATTTTTTTTCCATCTACAGTCATCTTTAGTGGGATTTTGAGAAAACACTAGACTGGAATGTAGTATTGAAATCACTGAAAAGAAGTCTCATAAAGCCAAAGGTAAAGATATTCATGGGAAATAGAACAGATGATATATTTTTTTCTTGTACATTATAAATGTGATTCAGATGAACAAGTACAGGTTCTGCTCTTTAAATTACACTTAAGGCATGATCCTTGACTTTCTCATTAGATTTGATGTCAGAGATTATTAAGTGACACTTCTTGACCTAAGATTTAAGTCTAGAGGGTGACGAATTCTGTTTTATCAGCTCATGTGTTTCACTGGGAATTTTGTTTGCAATGAAAAAAAGGTTACTACTATCACTACTCAATGTCGACAATATTAAAAAATAAAATAAAATTGTAGAGTTAACTTGAAAATGGGGCAAAGAACCCAAGAGAGGAATCTGCATTAGCATCTCACCGCTAAACATTTCTTTAAGGCAGAATGTCTCTCGGCTGCTTTTGCAGTCGAGGAAAGTGCTTCCTTTTCTGGTTTCACACTGGAAATTGTAAATCTGATGAAACTGTAGGAGTAGGATAGAAGCAGGATCACACAGATCATAACTTTTAGAGAGAGCACAAGGTAAAAAAAAGATGTGAATAGATGCTACTGCCAGCAGAGAGTCTGTTAACATGAAGAATTAGCTACACGTTTAGTAGAAAGTCTCCAGTCTGTGTTGTCTTCAGGTTCAGTGGTGCTACTGATGTGCCTCTGGATAAACTAAAGCAAAACCTCATTAAAATGTAGCTCCTGGTGATTCTCGTAACAGATGCATTATCCAGAGCAGATGATAGCAATAACAAAAAAGCGAACACGTCCATTTCTTTGTCTGATTGGCAGCTCCATAATGAATACTACATAACATGCCAGCAATAATATGAGAGTAGGTCATGGAAACACAGCAGTCTTGATATTTCGTTGAGCTGGGTTCCAGCCAGCAATGCACATTTTAAGCATGGCCAAATATAAAGTTAAGTTATTAAGGTTATATTGAGGATCAAATAATGACATGGTTACAAGCTGAGGGGGAAATCTAGTCTCAGAGCCAGAACTCTGAACTGAATATGGGATGCTAAATATGCAGTGGCTCAAGGGAATATTTTCATTCTTAGAAGGATAAAAGCCCAGAACTGCTGATGAGAGAGAGATGATGATATCTACCTTGAATTTAGCAAGGCTTTTGACATTGTCTGTGACAGATTGCGTGTATTCAAATTGGGATGTTATGGGCTGGCTGGGCAGACTATGAAATTGGTGAAAACAACTGTCTGGGTCACGAATTTCAGTAGCTAATGGATTGTACTCAACGCGGAGGCAATAACGTGGGCTTCCTTGGGGGCCGACCCTGTGACCTGTCCAGTTTATTATGTTTGTCAGTGAGCTAGAAGAGGAGGCAAATGACACCTGCATCTGCTTTATGGATGACAGCAAACTGGAGAAAACAGTCAATGTTTGTGGGCAGTATCACTGCTCAGAGGGACTTAAGCTAGAAATATGGGCTGACAAGAGTCTCCTGAAACTCTGAAAGAAGAAATGCCAAGTCCTGTCCCTGGGATGGACAAGCTCCTGCAGCAGTAGGTCCTGGGGGTCCTGCCAGGAGGCCATTAGCCTGGGCTGTAGGAACATGGGCAGGGTCAGGAGATCCAGGGAAATGTTTATTTCCTTTGCTTGGCATTTGCTAGATCACATCTGGAATATTGTGTGTATTTTGGGGATCCCCAGTACAGAAGGATATCAGTAAACTGAAGGGGAGACTGCTGAGGTGGTGGGACCAGGGCACTTAACCTGTGAGGAGAAACTGGAGGAACTGGACTTGGCCAGAAGCCATTAAGAGATGGCTTAAAGGGGACCTAACAGCTTCCCCCAGTGCCTACAGGGAAGTCATTGAGGAGGTGGAGTTTTTTTTTTTTTTTTCACAGTGGTTCAGACAAATAATGACAAATAATGACAAATAATGTGCAAAAATTTGGAATGGAGAGAGACTGACTTGCCTTTTTTTTTTTTTTTCTTTTTTTTTTTTTTTTAATTAATTCATTTTTTAAAGCGTAGTGACAGTCTGTAGAGATTGTCCTTAGCATATCCTGTAGGATGTCTTTGGAGGTTTTCAAGACCCAGCAGGATCTGAGCAATCCAGTCTGAGTTCAGTGTAAACCCTTCTTTTAGTGCAGGTTACTCTAGAGCCCCCCCCCCCCGAACTATTCTCTGGTATTTTGATGCCATCTTGCTTCTAGAATTATAGTTCTGGTGTTACTATTGAAATAAAAATGTATAACTGCAAGGGGATTCAAAGATTCAAAAGGGGGGATTAAAGAAATGCCCAGGAAAACATGACTCACTGTGAAGCACAAATTATGGTTATTAACAAGTACACATATAAACATGAGCTAACTTGGTAATAATAGGCTCTTCATGCTGTAACAAGATTATTTGGGCTTACTTAACTCTATCTTAATGAGTACATACATTTATATGTATCCTTAAAATAGACAAGGAAAATTTTGCATCTAATTACATATATCTTGTACGTGAAGATATGTACTGAAGATGCTGACAAAGATAATCCTGGTTAGAGAGAAAGACCAACAGAACACAGCAAATAAACCTGTAGTCTAATTGATCTGGTTAGATTTGCAGTTTCTCGAGCCTTTTTTTTTTTTTTTTTTTTTTTTCTAAGAAAGATTGCATGCCCGTGTATACAGCACATCAAACTAGTGAGTAGCTGCAGAAAGTATCTAAGCAATCTGTTATTAGTTAATAGAGGCAGTGCGTCAAGGCTGGCACCTGAACGCATAGCTGTTCTCCATCACTGGAGAGCTGCAGTGAGGACTGTTGGTTTTGCAGGCATTTGCTCTAGTTCAGCTTGGACTGCAGGAATTGAAGCAGGGAAGCCCTATGACTCCTGGCATACACAAATTCGAGTTAGGCCATCACTGTAATACCTCTGGCCATGCTGTCAGGGCCAGTGGAGGGAAGAGAGAGCACAGCTGATGTGGCTCTGAGTAGGTTAGAGGCACGGTGTTTTGGGAAAGCTTGTTCTGGATGACTGGAAATAAGGCAATTACAATATTTTGACAACTGTGTTGACCTCCTATCTAGCAGTCCTTGTCACCGAAGGAGAGGGTAAAAGCAAGGCTACTGTGATTAATTATTAGTGGGGAGGTGCTTTAATTCCTTAAAGGCACCATTAAGCAATTATTTTGCTTATCCAGTATATAAAAGGACACAGAATTTCTAAAAGCAGTCTTAGATGTTATGTTGCTGATAGGATAACACTGAAATAACTCATTTTCACAGTTAAGCAGCACTTCACAGCTACAGTCCATCAAATTCTTACAAAACTTGCTACGTGCACTCCGCATTGCAAAGCAGTGCTGGATTTATTCTTCATCCACAAGCCAGTTCTGCAAAAAGTTCAGAGTAGTTTCCATGGATATGCCTAGAGCTGTGAACTAAACAGAGTCAGGCCATGGGCACATGCAGGGGTGTGTGCTCAGCCTCGCTGCTGCTAGCCCAGTCCTAGCAGAGCTTTGGCTTGCTGCAGTGAGTACTTTCCAAGAAAACACTCAGGCAGGGCTTAGGAGATGGTGCAAGCCAGGGAGAGTTCCCAGTAAAACGCCTGAATGCGGGAGCTCTGTTTGTGAAGATAAGAGAGGATGCCAAAAGGATGAAAGTTGGACTATGCCAGTTGGCCTCCAGGCTGGAGAATGGTCCCTGGCCCATTTCATTTGCTAGAACAGACCTGGCCTGGCTGCTGTATTGACAAATCTGTCCTTAGCAAACCGGGACCCCGGTGACAGCCGCGCCTGTGGCTCAGCCACCTCTGGCTGGTGGTACCCAAAGCTGCGGTCCTGCGAAGGGCAGGTGCTGTGCCGCATGTCCTCTTTGTTGTGTAGCTTGCTGCTGCTACCAGGTGAGAGGATATCCTGAGCTGCCTCTTGTACAAATGAAAACTTGTTCCAATTAACACTTATGGAATGAACACGGCACCAGATAATTACAGGAAGGTATTTTTGGAAAGATGAAAAAGTAGTTTTCTTCACAAATTCGGTGTCCTCTCACCCTGCCTCTTTAACGGGTGTTCATACCTGTCACTGCAGCCTTCCCGCTGAGACCACGCAGTCCCCTCCCCAGGCCATTAGTTGTCTCTTTTCATTTGTGTTGCCATGCCATAAAAAATGAAAACAAACACTGTGGGATCGCAAATGTGTCCATAATTCTTTATCATGCAATTTAAACCAGAAGCTAATAACAAGGAAAATGACTAATACTTGAGTAGGTTCCTGCATCTACAAACAGTGCAATAATTGTCTCTCAGTCTGAACAGAAAGATAATAAAAATGTTTTACAGTGCTCCTTAATTGTACCAAAAATTGAAAATCAAGACTTTATTGCAGAAAAAGGAAGCATTAATCTATCTGAGGGCCATTTTGTGGAGAACGCTTCCTGGGGAGGTGTGGTGATAATTACTTATCTTTAATGGGTTTCTGGGTTGTGGCACCAAAATGTGGAGATGACAGTGGTATAGGAGTTATTTATGAGACCCTAAGCCTCCATCCTCCTTTACGTCCCACATCCAATGTGACATGCAGATCTGCTTTTTCAGCATGTTTGTTGGGGGCCCTTTTAGCATCCAGCTGTTGCAGGTAGCAGAGGGAAATGTGCCAGCTGAGTCATCCCAAGATGCTGCATGAATTTGCTGTTTTCCTCCATGAAACATCGTGGTGGTGGCTCAGAGTAGAGAAGGGAGTCATAACACACAGTGATAAGAATCAGGCTGTCAGGAGGGAGAGGCAGGTGCAAAGGAAGATACTGCAGAGCACCACATCAGGGGGGGTTGTGGCCAGAGTGGCAGCACAAGTGGGCAGGCAAGAGCTTGGCTCAAACATAGTGAGGCCTATGTGAGAGCAGTAAGGGGAGAGTTGGTCTAAGCAGACTACTGGAGGAGACCGAGCTCCTCTTTGTAGTGGATGGCAACATTCTAATTGACCTTTAATATCAGGAAGGGATTTTTTATTTATTAGCATTTTTTGCTTGCTACAGGGTCAAGCTAATGCTTGCTGTAAGCTACCAAATAAATTATTTTTTCTTAAACTTATGCTGATAGAAGCGACCTGTTGGCATTGTGTTTTAATGGGACAATAAAACACATGTTCCCTACTAAATAGTGCCCAGTCTATATCCAGCAAATATATTTTTTTCTCCCTAGGGTTCCCATATGATCTTTCAAGAACTATTTATTTATTTATTTATTTGCTTAGTGGGTATCAGAATTCTATTTAAATATAAATGTTCAACCTTTCTGTGGTTTGTGTTCTACTTGTAATTATTCTGCATTCTTCAGGAACACATTTATTGTAGATGTACTAACATAAACTCTAAGCTCAGCTGACAGCCCCTGGAAGGGAATGAATGGTCCTAAGCAGCTCTTTTCAGTTATTGACACTTAACTCTCTGTCTCAGTGGAATTAAGTTCAGTCTGTCAATGTCAAGCAAAACTGTATAGATTATTTCTCTAAACTGAAAAAGCCTGATCTACTGAAAATGAAAAAGTTTCTAGCGGAAAAAGTCTCCAGCAATCTAGGGAGACATGGAATATTGCTCTCATTTATTTATTTATTTTACCTTCAGTAGCATTGCATTTACATTCTGGGACATGAGCAGAGTTTGGGGGTAAGTTGCCATAAAATGCAGGAGCTTGGAAAATTTGGTGGGCTGAGCAATCTCTTGGGCTGCTTTTGGGGGGCTCGCCTTCTTGCCTTCTCCCTATACTTACTCACTGCATCTTTTCATATTGTTCAGTTTATACTATAAATGTATGGTGTATTAGATACAACAATTATAATATAGTAATTATTAGTGATTTTATATACTAGTATCTGCCTTCATGTTGCATACTTTAACTTGTTCCCTGACATCTGCCAGGAAGAAGTCAATTACTTTACTATGGATAACATGAACTAGTGTTGTCAATTCAGCCTGTGGGGGAGAAATTCAAATATGACAAAGTACTGGTGAGCAGATGAGAAATAAATGAATGCACAGATGCAACAAAGTAATAAAAGAGTTTTGTAGCATCTTCAGTGCATGAAACACTACTGATGTTAAGGAACACTCATTGAAAGGCGTATGTCACCATGAGCAAATAGTGTTATTATATTTATGGTAATGGGAAAGTAGATGAAAGAACCATTAGGATTTATTTAGGATACATGGTAACTGCAGTCCCTATGTCCACAGTTCAGCTCTGAGCCCTCTCAGAATTGTGCTGTGATGAAAATGCAAGCTTCTATATTTGAATTACTTGGTATCAAAGCATTTCTTATTTTTATTTTTTGCCTCTGCCTCTTAAATATTGCCATCTATAATTGTTAGAAGAAGTACTTAATGACACATTAAACATAATTTATCACTCAGTCTATAGTAAAAATCCCCAATCAGAAAGCCCAGATAGGAAGCTTGCACCTTTCAGGCTAATCTGTATGAGTTTAGTGTGAGAACATACATTAATTTCACAAATTGTGATTACTAGAGGTTTTGGGCTTGCTAAGATAGTGGTGTTGACTGGAGTAGTCAGAGGATTAGACTAAAACATAGCAGCTATTTTGTTCTATTTAATGACAACTTTTATTTGCAAAAGTCATACATACATATGCGAGCTAGCATGTATGCTGCACCTGCACGTACTGACTGAATGTGCAGAAACCCACATTTCTCTGTGATCATCTGGCTAGCACAACTTGATTCAGGTCTTTTAAACTTCACTGCTAAGAAGCAACCATGTCCAAATAGTAGAAAGGCTTTATGTTAGGGTCCAGATAAATACAGAATGTAAAGATTGTGCTCTGCTAGCCTTTTAATACTTCTCCTTGCTTCCTACATGATTCTGGAGAGCTTCTGTGACAGAGAGAAGGAGATCCTTGATGTGGGCAGAAAGAGCTGGCAGTGATGGGGAGATGGGGAGCATTCTGAGTGGTTCTCAGGATGGGGAGAAGGAGCATAAGGGAGCAGGACTCACTGGAGCCATCATAGAGCAGTTTGGATTTAACAACCTCTGGTAGGCATCTGAAAATCATTATGGGATGGAATAGCAATGTTTGAACTGATGTGACCTTAATGATCTGCTATGATACCAAGCATATGCTTAGAGGGTGTGTTCTAGTATCATCCAGAAGGTGCTTCTCAGGGCACACTCCTTGCAGGATAGCTCAGAACTGGCCTGTTGTCAGCATTATGCAGCTAGGTGGCCTTGG
Source organism: Oxyura jamaicensis (assembly GCF_011077185.1). Lineage (NCBI taxonomy): Eukaryota > Metazoa > Chordata > Aves > Anseriformes > Anatidae > Oxyura > Oxyura jamaicensis. Next base: position 192,853,681 of record NC_048893.1, on the reverse strand, counting down.
TGTGAAGGATGGAAGAGGTGTGAGACCTCCTGCAGAGAACAAAAATGAATCCCTGGGCCCCATGCTGTCAAGCTAAACAAGAAACGACATTTCATTTCACATACCCATCTGAATACCTAAATCACATACCTCCAATACACATTGTGATTTTCTTTCTCTCAGTACATTTTTAGCTATTTCCATCCCAAGTTACCAGATAGGTCTTTGTAACTCACACTTGACCAAGCATCTCCATGTTTTTCCACAGAATTTAATAAGAGCAAGTCTGGGGTGTGAAGAATATAACAGATTACGAGCCTGCTATATGATCAAGTATATTCAGGAACTCCTTATACATGAGATGACACTTTACCTCCTAGCTGCTATAACATGATTACTGCATTACGACTCTTTAATAACATGGTGACAGTGAGATCAATGGTACCTGCAAAATTCAAACTTTATCACTGAAACTCCAAGGAGTTCAGGTGTCTCTCTGTCCTCTGAATAGATGGCCTCCACATGGATTTTTTTCCTGCTTGCTGTATCATTTCATTTTTAATCTAAAAATCATTAGTGCTATAAAAGTTACAATCTTTTCCTTGTCTGTGCAAACCAATGCAATAATGCTTTTCCTGTTTGGCTGACATTGCTCATTGCGGGAGCTAGGGGTTCTGTGTTTTGCTTAGGCAAGTGTTTATATGAGACCCTGAAGAGCTCATGCCACTTCCCTAACTCTTGCTGAAAGCTAGTAATGTGTAATAGCGTGTAGTAATGTGCAATAGCCAGTACCTATTGCAGAGGGACTGAGCTGGACTTGCACGTGGACAATGGCAGATGGCCAGTAGCATTCAGCAGCTGTGGAGGACCCATCATGCCAGCAAGCCTTAGCTGGTCCTTGTCACCTCCTGCTTCTGCCCTGCTGCACAGAGAACTTGCACTGACTCAGTTAGCTTTCTTGCATTCATGTTGCATTCTTCTTTCTTTCCCTTCTACTATAATTAAGTTAAAAACACTTTCAGGCAAGGATTTGCCTTCCCTATATTGTTTTATATCTGGCATGGCCTGACCTTGATCAAAACTAAGACCTTCTGTCCCTTTACAACTGCTACTACTTGTGCTACTAGAAAAAAATCAATGGCATCATTAAAGCATAAGCCTCTTGTGTGTTTTAGTGCAGCTGACACCTGGCTGATACATAGCTGCATTAAGCCATAGTAATATCATACTTACATGTCCTTGTTAGTACTGGCTGAATGATAATATGAACCTTGATTCTCAACTGCTTGTATGAATTTCCCTGGTGAAGTGAGTTTGCACTTGTTCAGAAGTCAGGATAGGTTACTGGAGACATGTATGAATGTGTAAACTTTAACTACCTTCTTTACCTTACTGAATTTTAACTAGTGAAGTACAACAGCTACATCAAATAACAGCACTGTCGACTAAATAGACATTGTTGGCAAAAGGCAGGTAATATTCAGAGTGGAAGCACTTAGTGAGTGTGTTTATTTGAATAATAACTAGTTCAGTGTATAACCACCACTCATTTTGTGAAAAAAAAAAAAAATGTATACTCTTTCAGATTGACTTCAAGCTTTGCATGCCCACCTTTTGTCACTTTTCTAGTGGCTGGAATTGCATCTCATTATATTCACATCTCCACTTGTCTCAAAGGAGGTAATAATCATCTCAGGTATCCTCCTTTCCATGCTATCCAACCATGGATGTTTTCTGTCCTACTTAATTGCCCATAAACAAAGCTCATTGCTATGTGTAACCTGTTTCCATTCTTTTATAATATAATTTGGTAATAAGCAGGCAGCTAAGTTGAAAGGTACACCCTTAGATAAGTGACCTGAGTCCCGAGGCTATGGAGTGTTCTGGTCACTCCTTGAATTGGGTGGTCCTGTTTTTCATTTGTGGCCTTCATATATGTATATACACACACATGCAAATATATATTTTTTATTATTATAGTTTTTTATTCTTTCTTTTCTGACAGATATTGGTAGCTATAGGCCTGTCTCAGATGTGATCCAGAAGTGAAGTTATTGCTATAAAATCCCAGTTTGGGGAAATGTTAGATACTCACTGATTTCTGAGTGGATGTTCAAGCTATAACATTTTTGCTAAATTTCAAGGGAATTTCTGATATTTCAACAAGGTATTTTTTTCAACTTGCCTAAAAGGTTGTATGTGTATCTGTAAATAAATCTATCCACATAATAAAAAACACAAATATATCTTATACTGGCAGAGCAAGGCTGATATGGATGACAACAAAATGTTCCTGCCCAACATATTTACTATTTAATTTCAGAAAAGGTGATATGAAGAGGAGGTGAAGGGCTGATACAGCATCAAAGAATGAAAAGAGGTAGGTAGGCATTCTCTGAAAAGGTATTTGGGAATCAGAATTCAAGGAGACAAAAATAAAAAGTAAAATATTCAGGAACTGGGCTATCCAGGCTGATGAGAAGCCTTGGTGCAGGAGAGGAGGAACAGTTTGATGGAGCGTGTGGTGCTGTATATACTACCACAGTTTCAAAATTGCCACTCTGTGGTACTTTATCTTAGAGATTAGAAAATCAATATTTACTTAAATATATGGTGCATTGCTTACAAATAAAAGTAGAACAGCGTTTTTTCCCTTCTCAATAGGAAGTGACTGGTAATTAGTCATTTGGATGGAGACAGAGGTGGCAGATCTACGACCACAGCTTCTTCAGGTTGGAACTTGTGGGCCTCCATAACTAAGTGACAGATAATAACCAAGATCCGTTTCTTTGTAGCATGTGAATCCAATTAGTAAGGAGACTGTGTCATCATCAGCATTCTTCAGAGTCCAGTGCAAGGAAAACTCTGCCCTCTGGGGAAGTACCTTTTCTTTTAATATAAAACACTAATAAAATATTCCACAGTAAACATATTTTCTTGCTCAGAGAATCTCAGGGTAGAATAATTGGTGCTTGTATGAACTTTTAAGGCTATATCCTTTTAATACTGAGTTCACAATGGTTATCATAATCTAATCATAAAAATTTAAATTAGACTTCCAACAGTGATCATTTCAACCCAAGATAGCTGGAAAATAACTCTTCTGAAGTATTCTTAATATGCTTAAATAAATTTGTCAGCATTATATATGTGCTATCCAATTACTTTATGTAATATATTATTATGACTTCCTTAATATATTATAGTGACATTAAGTATATTTTTGCACATTCATAGCTCTTCATAACACTCATAACAATCATGAAGAAATGATGTGATAGGGCATTGCTAGTCAATGTCTATTTTCCATTTGGAGCCAAGAGACATGGAAGCATAATGGATTTTTTTTTTTTTTTTTTTTTTTTTTTTTTGAGTTTAATGAGTTCCTGTGAAGTTCAAGGTAAAACAGAATGGCTGACTCTTGGGAAGCTGGATCTTGCATGTAAGTGGTTTGGGCAAGGGAGAATTTGCTGTATATCTACAGAGGCAGTTTTTTTTCTAATTCCTGCAAGCTTATCTGGAGAAAGCAACATCCCAGAGGACCTTGAACAAAACTAAGTTGACAAGGGAAAGGGTGACAGCCTATATACAGCTAAATGCTATGGGCTACATTACTCAGTTATACTTATGAATGGAGTACTCCGCAGAACCCTTTTATTAGCCAAAGCAAATTCAAGGACACATCTGCAGAGGATATGTTAGTGTAAATGCAAACAGAACTAAGGTTTTGTCTGAGCATTGGACAGATCTTAGCAGAGATGCTTTGTGTGGATACGTTTGTGATCCAAAAGCAAAAGGAAAGCAGTGCTATGGACTGAGGAGCATGTAAGATATAAGGCACTGCAGAGGATGGAAATGCTTTGGGGACCAGCAAAACAGACATGAGAACTGCCCTTGTGTGCCTGCCCTGCCTCCACCAGTGATGTCAGAGATGCTCTCCTGTCCACAGGTTTCTATGGTAGGCTTTCCCTCTTTTCCCCCAAATAGTGCTTGTTTGTGTGCTCGGTGACCTTATTCCTTATGATGGGCTCAACCACCTTGCGCAGCGTGGAGGTGATTCACTGGTCAGTAGTCCCTGCTCCCTCCAGACTCGCTCTCCAGCCAGAAAGCTCAATGGCAGCTGGTGTGCTGCCAGTCCTCTGGCACGTGGCTGTTTGTGATGGCACATTACACTCCTTGGCCAGCACTTCTGCAATTTCGCGTTTGAGCTCCTTCAAGACTCGTGGGTGAACACCATCTGGTCCCGATGACTTGCTGAAATTTAATCCATCTGCTTGGTCTGAGACTTCCTGTGTATTCATTTCAAATTCATCTCACTCTTCTGACCAATCTGCCGCAAAGAAGGTCTCAGGTCTCAAAAGCTACCCAACATCTGCAGCCATGAAAAACAATGTAAAGAAATTGCAGCACTTCTCTATTTGTTCTTATTGTCCTCACATGCCCCTTTTAGACCTTTGCCATCAGTCAGCTGTAGCAGTTCCCTGGCCTAACTCTGAATTCTAATGTACTTGAAGGAGTACAGCAGTTTAAGAAGAGTAAAGCACCGTTCAAGTTCTTTTTCAGTATTTTCTCGGTATTTCCTCTTTACATTTGACCTGGCATGTTTTATGGCCTTTTCTGTTCTCCTTATTTAACCAACTTCTTATTTCTTAAATACCAACCAATTTGATTGTCTCCTTAGCTGTCCTATTGAGCTATGCAAGTTATTTTCTCGGACTGCTTTTCTTTTTGAATTACAACACACATTTTACCTCAATTTCTAATGCAGTACTGTTTGATACGTTCCAGGATTATCATAGTCTTTCTGCTTTTTAGACTGCTTTTTGTCTCTGTCATGCCCTCCACCCCTTGTCTGGTTTGACCTATTTTATACAATTCTGTCTCTTAAAGCTTAATATCTATGTGCAGCACATTATTCTTCTGCCCTCTCTGGCTACAGTGTTAGAGTGACTTCTCCCCTTTGGCTAGGAACTGGGCACAACTCAAGATCAAGTCCAGAGGAGGTACATCTTTTCTTGTCTTTTATAAGACCAGCTGTTCTAAAAGCAGTCATTTGTTGCATGCAAAGAGTTACCTCTACATCACAGTGAGGTATGGCTACAGTTCATAGGTATCTCCTATAACTACCTCTCCTAAATTTATGCTTTCTCTGACCTCACCATTTCCTGATCATTGCTGCAATCCTGTTGGGGCTGCTGGTCACACAGTTCAGGCAGTACATGCTACTGTTAGTGATCTGCACCTGAGCAGAGTCTATAGGACTTGGATGTGCAGGGATGGGATTGGGAAAGCCAAGGCACAGATGGAACTGAGCTTGGCAAGGGATGCAAAGAATGCTGGGAAGAGATTTTATAAGTATGTTGGCCTGAAAAGAAAGGGCAAGGAGAATGTAACCCTTCTGATAAATGAGAAGGGTGAGCTGATAATGATAGACATGGAGAAGGCTGAGGTACTCAGTGGGTTCTTTGCCTCAGTCTTCACCGCCAATCAGGCTTCCCATGTCTCTCAAGTGCCTCTGGGCAGGGGTAGTGCGAATGAAGTCCCTCCCACTGTAAGTGAAGAACAGGTTTGAGACCAGCTATTTGAGATGAAATTGAACAGGTACAAGTCTACGGGGCCTGATGATGTGTCATCCTAAGGAGGTGATCTGATACAGCCAGCACAGCTTAATCAAGGCCCTGACCAATCTGGTGGCCTTCTGTGATGGAGTAACTGCATCAACAGAGAAGGGAAAAACAACTGATGCCAGCTACTTGGACTTCTGTAAGGCCTTCGGCACAGTCCCACCTGACAGTCTTGCCTCTAAACTGGAGATATATGGATTTGAAGGGTGGGCCATTTGGTGGATAAGGATTGACTGAATGGCCAAAGTTGCAGTCAATGTCTCATGTCCTGGTGGAGGTCAGTGATGAGTGGTGTCCCTCAGGAGTCTGTCTTGGCACCAGTGCTGCTCAATATCTTCATTAGTGACATAGACAGGGGGATCAAGTGCACCCTCAGCAAGTTTGCAGATGACACCAAGCTGAGTGGTGCAGTCAATACAACAGAAGGAAGAGATGCCATCCAGAGAGTCCTGGACAAGCTTGAGAAGTGGGCCCACGTGAACCTCAGGAAGTTCAACAAGACCAAGTGCAGGGT
>NC_048893.1:192809985-192842564 GCF_011077185.1 Oxyura jamaicensis | reverse complement strand
ACCCTGCACTTGGTCTTGTTGAACTTCCTGAGGTTCACGTGGGCCCATTTCTCAAGCTTGTCCAGGACTCTCTGGATGGCATCTCTTCCTTCTGTTGTATTGACTGCACCACTCAGCTTGGTGTCATCTGCAAACTTGCTGAGGGTGCACTTGATCCCCCTGTCTATGTCACTAATGAAGATATTGAGCAGCACTGGTGCCAAGACAGACTCCTGAGGGACACCACTCATCACTGACCTCCACCAGGACATAAGTGATGTTGATTGCAACTGTCTGGCTGCAGCAATTCAGTCAATTCCTCATCCACCTGTACTGGGTTTACATGTCAAGGTTTTGGTAGCAGGGAGGCTGCAGAGGCGGCCTTTGTGAGAAGAGCCCAGCAGCTGCCCCATGTCAGATCAAAGGCAGTTTCAGTCAGTTCCAAAAGAGATCAATCAAAAGGGACTTATGTCAACCCTTGAGCCCTTTCCATCCAATTTCCTCCCCTTTTCTTTTGAAGAGGGGGAGTGAGAGAGCGGTTGTGGTGGAGTTCAGCTGTGTAGAAGGGTAAAACCTCTACACCATTGAATATTCCACCCTCCAAATCCATATATCTCCAATTTAGAGGCAAAGATGTTGTGTGGAACCATGTCAAAGGCCTTACAGAAGTCCAGGTAGATGATATCATTGTTTCCCCTGTCCACTGATGCAGTCACTCCATCACAGAAGGCTGCCAGACTGGTCAGGCACAATTTGCCATTGGTGAAGCTGTGCTGCCTGTGTCACATCACCTCCTTGTCCTGTATGTGCCTTGACATTGCTTCCATGAAGATTTGTTTGATGATCTTCCCAAGCAAATGTATTCAATGTGGAAGGGATTAATGAAACATGAGTTAGATATCTAAAAGTTATATTGATACCAAATTCTTCATTTGTCTGGCTGAAGAAATCAAATGACTCCACTTTTCTGAAGACAAGCATCTAAAATGGATGACGATTGCCCCATGTTTGCCTTTTCTTCCCAATGACTATGGAAAATCTGGGCCAATTCTCTCATTTTAAATACCTACCAGGCAGACTTCTGAAGTAGGGTGAGATGAATTTGCTTTCAGATGCCCAAGGGCACTGATGGGTCCCACAGCCTCTCTCCCCTCCCCAGGGGTTGGTGGCTGTGCTCAAGGCCTGTCCTGGCACAATAATGAACTGGGGTCCAGTCGTTGTCCTTGCCTGCGCCATGCCACAGCCATGCCCGTGCCTGGCCATGTCCCAACCCTACCCCATCCATCCCCGGTATCACCTTGCATCTACCCAACTCTGTGTCTTGTCTCAGGGCTTGTCGGGCAATCCCTGACATCACCATTGCAATATCACAATGTTTAAAAAAATCTTAAGCTTTTTTTCCAAAGATCCAAGATTTTAAGAAAAGATGAAAGATTTTACATGCCCAGGCTAGTACAACTGAGATATGCCTGATTAGCAATGGCTGAGTTTTGTTCTTTGGAATATCTGGCCCTTGAAAATGTTTTAGAAGTTGGATATCAAAAATCAAATCAGGCTATTCCAGTTTCCTTTCTGATAAAAAAAAGGCCTAAAGATACAGAGAAAAAATTGCTAACAGTTGTAAGTGGTTAATAGTTCTGAAAAAAAAAATGAACTGCTGAGGCTGATGTTTAAATATGAACTTATGTTCCTATATTTAGAAAGCCATTTTTGAAAATGTTGGCTAATATCCATATGACCTAAATAAGTGTCCTGATTTTCAGAGATTCTGAGACTTTTGGCTCTCATTAAAATCAATATCTTGAATAATAACTGATGCTGTTTTGCAGAATTCATTTGGATGTTGAAATATGTATTTGTGTCTTTAAACTCGAGGCAGATAATCATGCTTGTATGTGTGGTACTTATTCACAGGCATGTGAATGTGTATTTTGTTGACTTGAAGGACTTAAGTCATAACTCATTAAATATAGCTGACCTCAAGAACTGAATCTAAGCGTAAAGACAATACAGAGAGAAACTATGTGGGACAGAACTTCAATTTTCTCTCTTCTGTGCCTGAAACAATACTAAACAAAGTTTGTGCATTCCTTAGAAACTTTCCATTTGCTGTTGATTTGGATGGAAACAGGTGCTTCACTGACTCTGTCCTTAAATGAAATGGATAGACAGAGCTAAACCTTTCTTTCTATGAAAGCTTTAACCCACTACCGATATATATTTTAAGTAGTTAGAAGTCTGAACAGTAGTAGCTGTGTGTGTATATGCAATGGAGAAAGTGGATTTAAAGAATATACATCTGTAATCTAGTTTTTCTTTTCAGTTTATTATCTAAATGCAAAACAATCTGAATTTAACATTTTTTTTAGACTGAAGGTCTGATGTTGAAATGCTGAAACGCTTATTGTTACAATGCAGACATGAACAGTGACACTTCAATATTTGTAATATTCAATTTTTGCTAGATAAACACTAAAAGAAACCAGAAGACAAAAGCATCTGTTACAGCCTAGGGACATACAGTGAAACTGTTCATGTTACTGCTGGCACATCAACTAATCATACAGACATTGTTAAAACAAAGATTGTTTTTTAATCCTATAGAAGCATAGTATAATAAAAGCTTAAATAGCCTGCAAACATATTTGACATTGACATACAATGCCAATAAATAAGAGCTGTACAATAGACTGTGAGCTGCAGATGGATGAGCAGAATAGGAACTCATTGTAGTTTTCTATCAGCCACCTGCTATTTTTGAAGCAGGAAACAATAAAAATGACCTAGTGTTTTATTTTCTGTGGCAAAAGAAGTCTTCTTCAGATTTTTTTTAACATATTGCAGGGTAAAAAATTAATGTTTTTTATTCCTTCTATTTGCAGCCCATGGAGCACAGATGAATTAGAAATTATACTTCCTCAACTTTGATTCAAAAGGTCCTGAAGCTTAGCTGTGGGTATCATCTAGTGCTGATACATGATTAGCTGTTTTGAACAATAATGAATACCCCATCTTTTATCATTACATTTGATCTTGTTCACTAGTCCATGAAAGAGCCTACAGTTGGTGTGTACATACTGCAGTTTGTGGACAGAAATAAGTTATTTTCATTAAATACTCGTGACTAATCAAAAAAATTGTCCTCAGTGACACTGGCTATGTTAGCATAGATTCATTACAAGATTTCATGTTAAGGCATCCCCGTTACATTAATTTCCACAACTGGCACTTGGAAAGTTAATATTTGCAGTAGTTTGTAGGAAAGATAGGTGTACCCTAAATGAAACATTTTTACTGGCTTGAAACTGAGCAAAACCTTTTCACAATGATGCCATGTGTTGGCACCTTCTACTGATATATATGCTTAAATACCAGAGGACTTCAGTTTAGGGTAGTTATGATATTAGTTCATTTGGAAGTGAGAGAAAAACTGCTTCAAATATTTAAAAATTGAGAAAAGAACACTCCTCCCATATTTTCCTTTGTCCCTCACCATTAAAATATTCAAAGTTGGCTTATTTCTACTCTATAACAAAATCAGATGTTATTTTATTTTATTTTTTTATTTTTTAGAAAGAATAGGGGAAAAAAGACTGTATGAAAAAACATTTTGCCAAACCCTGTGCTAAAGGCTGTCAGCACATATCAGCAAACCTCAGAGGCCAGGTACTTTCTAGTACCTGTGATTTTTGTCTTATTTCACCTTGGGGAGGATTAGGGAATAATCAGAGTCTTGCAGGGTTTTGGATGGACACTGAAGACCTTGATTGTCCCAGAGGAGCATCCCAGGTCCTGCATAAGTTTTATCCTCTGGCAGTGCAAGAATAAGCGAACAAGAATAATGCCTGTTGTGCAAACCCTAGGGAAGAGGGCATTTTAGGGTTTATATGCTATGTACCGCTGTTTCTGTGTTCTGACTCTGTCTGATAGCTTTCTCTGCAGGTCCCTAATCTCTTTTTTAAATCAGTGATAAGGGTGTGTAAGCATGCTTAAGCTTTCCGCTGTATCACAGTGAACTACATGGGCAGAGGCATCCACATCCTGTAGGACCATATGCACAACTCTTAATATAGCACAAAACAGAGTGAAATCTTTTGGTACTGATACCTGTGGATTGCACTCCCTTTTTGTTTTTTCATTTTTTTTTAGTAATACTAGTAGCAGAAAATATAAGATTGCAAGTTAATGGAGCATTAAAATAATTTTACAGAGCAAAATATGTTCTTTTTTTTTTTTTGCTTTCAAAGTCAAAGATATTTAGAATGCCTTATTATGTAAACCAATGAATCAGATCGTTTGAGGTCATTGCTGGTTGTTTTATTCAGAGGAATATGCTTAATGTTTAAATCATTGTAACACTAAAGGAAGTTGACTGCACTTTCCTATCTTTCACTGTCAAAAACTGGAATGAAGCACACAAAAGCAATAGAGGAGGTTTATTTTCAACATCTGCTTGAGAGACTTTATATTTTGTCATTACAAGTGTTACAATTGCCTTGGAAATTTCTAAGAAGAAAAAAAATCATGAGTCAAGGTCACATTTCCATTTTGTTGGTTTGTAAAATGTTGAAATTGGTCATTCTGGATGGTGTTTATGTATGGATTCAGACCTGTTAAGAATTTTTGCTGCTTGTATGAGTCTAATAGAGAAGGGTTTTTAAATGGAAGTACCAGGCAATACGTTCAATTGGTTTCACCCTATTCTGTTAGCACCAAAGTGAAGGAATCCATTTGCCTTTCTCTTTCATGAAATTGGAGCTTAAGCATATGGATAGTAGGTCTGGTTGATTGTGAATCAGTTCCACTCTGTACTGAATTTGATCAGAATTACAGCTCATAGTCAGATTGAAGAAATACTTAGAGATTCAGTGGGACTGTGAATTTGCTGGTGTCTGTCTGCTGGGTGCATGTACAAAATAAGAAGGGAAAATACACCTTCTTTGTGTCCAGTGGTCATATCTACTCCCAATTACTGCAATTTTCAAGTGTCAGGATAATTCATTTCTCATTTTTCTGTGAGTGCATATCACCTGCAAAGGGATAGGCATACAGTTAAAAGATCACTTACAAAGTGTATGCTACATGGAAGGTCCTAAAGCTTTTCTTAGTCCTCTTCAGAGGTTCAATGACTTTGCATGACTATCAGTCTCTGCTCTGAGCAGTGGCATATAGGGAAAATGGATTCATCAAAAATATTTCCAAGGTAATAGAAGCAATTATTCTTTATCTCCAAGCTCTGCTTTCCCAGCTGCAATGAAAAACAGTCAGTATGTCAAATGTGTAGCCATTACCACTTGACCTACCTCCACTGGCTACCATAACATTTCAGTGACTTAAACCGATCAGGATTTGACCCACAATTTTTTCTAGAAGTCATGTACTGTGTATGATGTTAAAAAAAAATGAATCCCATGTAGTTCATCTTACCAGCTATTCCAAAGTCCCTTCATCTTTACTTAAACACATAAAAACACATTTCCTGAAACAGAGCCTGTTCTCTCTTTTTAGCAAATACACTACAAAATATGCAAAAACATTTCATAAAATGTCTTCCTTTCTCCTGAGAGTTGTTGTAACATGAATGTGATTTAATTGTAGTCTGTCTGGTGAGATAATTTACAAATAGTTCAGTTCTGCATGATGCTTAGTGAATTCAGCTCTGATGGGTTTTATATTAATGCCATTATAGTATGATATGCCACTGGAAGTTCTGGAAAATGATAAGTACTGTTATAAAAATGAGAAACAAACAAAACAACATCAAAGAAACCATTTGTATATTGTTTTTTTTTTTTTTTTAATTGAATTGATGCTTTATATCCTTGGATACACATTTGACCATGTTAAAATCCATTTGTATGGCACTTAATAAGAAGGTCCAAGATTATTTTACGGCCATTTTTTGTTTTTGCAAAAAAATGTGAAATTAGATACCAATAGTTCAGGTCATTGTACTTGCATGAGTAACAGTGTATTTTGAAGTGTAAGAAGTCTACAAGCAAAGTTGATTTAAAAAAAAATCCTTACAGTCCTGGCAAGGTAAAACAAATCCTTGTGGAAGCAGTCGCTGGCAATACTTTACAGAAAAAATTCTGAACATTTTGCCATCTAGATTTCTCTTTCAGACACGTATGATGCAATTGATGATGGAACCCTAGGGTTGCATTAGGTTCTTTATGTGGTATTCACCTGACTAATTGGAGATGGCTACATCTGAACTAGGCCTCCTTTATATTCATTGCAAGGAAAAGCACTCCTGAACTCAATCCAATTCATCATTAAGTATAAAACTAATGCCTGTCAAATAAATTTTACCTTCACTGACCTAATGTAGATGTGAATTTGTTTCCAGTCTATTTCTCTACATGTACTGAAGTATGTTCTGTCTGAAAATCTCACCCCAAATATTATGAAGATATTCTGGAGTATATCTGACCTTGATAAATCTGATCTTATTTTGAAGCTGGCTCTGCTCTAAGTAGGCAATTGGACCAAATGACCTCCTTAGGTCCCATCCAATCTATTTTTTCTATAATTTTAATAAGATTTATAAGAACCAGGAAATTCTGAATGAAATTTTAAAATGCAATTTGAACTCTGTTCCTGTCATCTGACTTTACAGTGTCATCTTTCAAACTAAAGCATTTTAAAATTTATAATCTAAGAAGTTATGAGCAACTGGTAGGCTTGACTGACTGGGTGTACTTTGTAAACTATTTCTTTGGTTGAGGATGGTGAATACTGCTACAAGGGAAACCAGCTGATACCGTGTTATTCAAGTTCTATATCTGGCATACCATGATAATTATAATTAGCCTCAGTCTAAAGCTATCCCTGGGGCAAAATTCCCCTTGAAAGTAGCAAGTGCTACTGACCTTTATCCTTTAAGAGATTATATTGTCAAAATAATCTCATGCTCCTGGAAACAGCCTGAACAGAGCCCATGAAGATTTTCAAAATACATGATTAATTCAACCTTACAGATGTTTGCTTTCTCATACTAGAGTGGCACACAAGCTGAGGGATTAAAAGCTGTGTATCTTTGCCTCTGTTAACATGACTAGGTAGTACAAGGGATCTGGAAACATAAATAGAAGGATTAGTGCTTGTGATGCATGCAGTTCATGCTAATCCTGGTGGTGTGCATCTGCCTGGGTTCTCATAGAGGACAGAGCAGGTGTTACTCATGACTTGGTCACCTTCAGGTCCTGTTGAGGCCTAAATTGAACATAATACAGCTCTATTGACCTTAAAACTCTTTCAAAAATCCTCAGTTGTAAAGCAAAAGGTAAAATCAGATAATGAAAACAACAGGGAACCATTTCTGCCTGATTTTATGACTGGAGGCTTTTTTAAAGATATGGCTGCTGGAATCAAGAGTCTGTATAAAACATGTCTCCCTGATACAAAAAGGAGCCCAGTCTCCTGAATATTAACTAAGAAATAAAGAAAAAAAAATGTTTTTGAACTTATTCTCTGAAAAGAGTCTCATACTTTACTCCTCCTCTGGCTATATTCTATATTTTCACCTAGAAGTTTTGTCACAGAGCAGCAGAGGTGGGAAGGAACCTCTGGGCATCATCTACTCCAATCCACTGGTCAGAGCAAGGTCACCTACAGCTGGTTGCTCAGGGCTGTATCCGGTCAGGTTTTGAATATCTCCAAGTACAGAGACTCTACAGGCCCTCTGGGGAACCTGCTCAAATGCCTGACCACCCCAATAGTGAAAACATTTATTCCTCATATTTAAAGAGAAATTTAATGTATTTCAGGTTATCTACATATTGTTTTAACACTGGGCATCACTAAGAAGTGTCTGTCTCTGTCATCTTTTCTCCCCCCACATCAGGTATTTACCACACTTGGATGAGATCCTTCCTGAGCCTTCTCTTTCTCCAGGATGCACAGTCAGCCTCTCCTCATATTGGACTTATGTGACAACGTTTTGGTAGCAGAGGGCTGCTCTGTGAGCAGAGCCCAGCAGCTGCCCCATGTCAAATCAGAGCCAGCTCCAGACAGCTCCAAAAGGGACCTGCTGCTAGTCAGAGCCGAGCCATGGGTGGTGCTGGTTGGGCCTCTGGGAGAGCAGATTGAAGGAAGGGGAAATCTGCTGTGCTACAGCAGCTGGGAGAGAGGGGTGAGAGCTGAGAGAGAAGCAGCCCTGCAGCCCCCAAGGGCAGTGCAGCAGGAGGGCAGGAGGTGCTCCAGGCATGCAGCACAAGTTCCCCTGCGGCCCGTGGAGAGGCCCCTGGTGGAGCAGGCTGTCCCCCTGCAGCCCATGGGTCCCACATGGAGCAGATCTCCACGCTGCAGCCCGTGGAGGAGCCCCCGGGGGAGCAGGTGGAGGTGGCCTGGAGGAGGCTGCGGCCCATGGAGAGCCCCCGCAGGAGCAGGCCCCGGGCCGGAGCTGCAGCCCGTGGAGAGGAGCCCACGCAGGAGCAGGGGTCTGGGGGGAGCTGCCGCCCGTGGGGGACCCGTGCTGGAGCAGTTTGCTCCTGGGGGATGGACCCCGTGGGACGGAGCCGTGTGGGAGCAGTTCCTGAAGAGCTGCAGCCTGTGGGCAGCCCCCGCAGGCTCAGCTGGGGAAGGTTGGCATCCCATGTGAGGGACCCCATGTTCTGCTTGTTGTCCATCAGGACCCTCCAGTGCAAAGCTTCTTGCCATCTGGTTGACCTCTAGCCTGTCCTCGTGCCAGGGGTTATTCCTCCCAAACTGCAGGACTTAACATTTCTGTTTTGCCCGTGTGGTGGAGCTCTGTAGCCCAGCTGAGTAAAACCACCCCACGTGCCAGCACTGCGCAGCAGTAGACACAACACCGGTGTGATACCAATGCTGTTCTAGCTGCAAGTGCAGAGCACAGCACTATATGGGCTTTGTAGGGAATGTTAACTCCATCCCAGCCAGACCCAGTGCACTTAAATACTCAAAGGAGGAAAAGAACAGTTAGGAATTCTTAATAGTCTAATTATTCATCTGTGCTTTCTCTTAGACACTTTTAAAAAAGTTTATTATTCATCTTAAATAAATGTCCACAAATTGATATGTATAAAGTATTTCACGTAACATAGATTAGGCAAACAGGCAGCATTAAATGTGATTGAAATGGGATATAAATTGGGGAATTAGCTAATGGTTTAATTTAATTTATACTCTGGAGCTGTCTATAAAGGAGAGAACATTTAAAGTATTATTGAAGGAGTAAATATTTACTATATTTGGGAAACGGAGAATACCTTTTCCATTGATTTCTTTTTCTAAATGATACTATTATTTCTTTATAACTTGTTACATCCTAGAAGCTGAATTAGGTGATTCCATTTCAGAGATTTGAATCCTAAAAAGCAGATCCAGGCTCAGATTGAAGTGCCATTTTCAGGTTACCTTCCTGGATGTGTTTTGGAAGAACATTCCTGAAAAGATGGGATACCATAATCAGAAGGAAAATTATGGAACGACTAGATTTACCTTGTGGGGGGATGATTGCTGCATCTAGCCTGTAGGTGGAGGAAGCACATAGCTGCTTTCTATGAAGTCAAGTCATTGAGACAGCTGCTGTCGTGTGCATCCTGCCTCCATAGAGCTGAGCCATGTAAGAGCAGCCTGCAATGTACTGCCATGCTGTGAAACTGAATTTCACACTTTTAATTAGCTCTGGATATCAACCACCTCAAACTATGTAAGAAAAATGACAAGAAGTATGCCATTTTATGCAGACATTGATTCTGTTTCAAATTGCCCTACTTTTAGCAAAAATGCCTGAAATCTGTCTGCTGTTATGTGCAGTTGCATAACTGAGATACCTGACTGTGCTTGTGTTCATTACCCTGGAATGGAAAGTGAATGGAAGTCCTCTTGCAAGCACATACCATAAACAGCAAGGCCATCATAAAGGTGATCATCTCTCCTCACAGATATGTCCCAGGCACACTTGTCTTGAGCTCCTTTGCATAATCAAATAAGATATTAACTTAGATAATAGCACCATCTATTGAGGATTGACAATATTATTTAGTGCAGATTTTAAAATGCAATTTGCTAACTAACTTGCTTTAGTAGGCACTACAAATCTAAATTGTATTAAGTTCATAACTTTAACATTGCATGTGGAATGTGCTCATAATTTATTAACAATGATTAAGACTATCTGCCTGTTAGTAGTAAGAATTCCATACTGGCCAGCAGGAATTCTTTAAGGAGCTCTCCACAGTAATTTTCAATTTCCACTCTTGTTGGACAAATATACCATCCCAGGAAGTTATTTTGTCATCCTTTTATAACATGTGCATCATAACTGTAGCAACACTCTATTTTCGTAAATACATAACCTTTGACCATAGCCACAGCCAATGATGTGTTCTCTTTGGTTTTGAATGGTTCTTGATGTTTGCATTAAAGATCCCATAGCTTTATAATCAGGGTTTTGAAAAGCATGGAACACAGTGAATGGTGCTTGCATTAAATGTTCATATTTAAAATTTCCATGAAATTCTTTATCAGACAGCATCAGAAAAATCTCTGCAAGAGAAAGACCAATACTGAGGAAAAGAGCAGTGTTAAGATGTGGGTAAAATCTTCTCCCTTAGGCATTCTCTGGTGATTTCTGAGAAGTTATTTTAGGTTCTCTATACAATGGAGGTAGGAAGCTGGAATGAATTCTCACACTACTTGTGTTTCTCCACTGCCTAGACTATTCAGGGAAAGGATATAGTGTTTCACTGGTCTTCAAATTTATCTGTCCCTGAATTTGTCTAACCTTTTGGCTGTAAATTAATAAAAGCTGTATGTTGTTTGTTTGAGTTTCCTTTTTTTCAAATATGATATTTTTCTTAATCTTTAGTGGCTTTATTTTTAGAATGTAATTTTACCTGTGATGATTGTTATGGAACAGCAAAGCAAGCTAAAATGATAATTTGCTTTTGGCATTAATTTTTCAGAAACTCCAATCCTTTCCACTACACACAGCACCCTTACCTGCAAGCTTCAATTTATCTCAAAAGCCAGTTCTGTTTTGGGGTGAGATCAGGAGCAAGAGAGCATTCCAGGGGCTCCTCTTTAAGGAGCCCATTAAATTGGATGGAGTCTTGAACCTATTTCTCTTCTGAGCATGGAGCTTTTGCTCTTCCTGGATATTACTGATCTCACAGGCTAAGAAAAGACTCACCGAGATATCCTGAGACTCACTGAGATATTTATGAGGAGCAACATTGTTAAAGTGAATGAGACTGCAATCAGCAGCAACTTCCCCAAGTTTATCCCATCCATAGCAGTTTTACCTCTCCTTTCTCCTGACCTTCCTGTGGTAAAAATACTAGGAAGTTGTCAACAGAGAAGTATGTTGCTCAGTGTTTTGTGCTATTTCTTGCCTATTTCCCATTACTTTTGGACAGTTTTCCCTCTCTTCTACTGAAACATGTTTTATTGAAAGTCTGTTAAACTGGAGTGAAACCTAGTCCTCATTGCCCAGCTGGCCGGCAGTTCAGAAAAGTTTTCTCAGTTATACTTATGATGGAATATGCAGTATTTGTGAACTCCCGTATTTGTGTGTATCTAGGTGTGAAAGCCAGGTCATGAGGCTTTGTTGTTGAGCCAACAAAGCTGAAGTTCCTAGCCACAGAACAAAGGAAAACAAGTTGATTTGACATTGCATCAGTATATATTTGAGGTCTTTTAAAGGCATTAGTTAAGTTTAATCCTTTCAGAATCTCATTTCCCAGTAACAAATAAAGCTAGTCATATATATATGCATCAATTGTTGATGCTAATGTTTTGTTAAATTTAACATATCTACCTGCAAAGTACTTAAAATACAGAGCTGTATGGGGAGCCTAGAGACAAACTCAGCTTATGCTAACTTCCAAGGTATGTCCACTTCCAAGGTATGTATCCAAAACTCATTGCTTTGCTTTCAGCATCTGTCCCTGTTCAGCAAAGTACTCCAGGATATCCTTGCAGCTTCATGCATATTTAAGTCCTGGTCTAAGCAGAATGAACTGCAGGGTCTAATTCAGAGCCTGGCTGAATTCAAGCCTCATGTATATAAGAAATGGGTTTGGTGTATTACCTAACAAGGTGGATTTATCCATTGCCTTGCTCTAAGTTAATTTTGTTTTCTCCACCTCAGATCATGAATTTCACACGTGGCTATTCTGCTATTTTAACTGACTTTAAAAAATTACTTGGATTTTTAACAAGGCTGGGATCCTGAAATGGAACATCATTAAATAGTTGATCTAGCAGAACTAAGAGATTGCCCACTTCATATTGTCGGTTAATACAGTCCTTGAGGAATTGTAATTGTCTCTAGGCAATGTGTGCACACATCTGCACGTCGTGTGTCGAAGGAGAGTCTCATTCAAGAGATTGTATTGGAGCCAAACACACCTGTGTCCTGTCCTTCACTTTACCAAAGACTCTCTCAATTATTCTACGTAAACTGCCTCTCTGTACCTCAGTGTATCTGTAAAGCCTAAGGAATAGGAATATAGTGAAGGTGCAATGATTATTCATGGTTTCTTATAAAACAGAAATCGGGATTTAAATAAGTGCAGAAGTTTTAAAATTACACAAAAGGAAGCACTCAGGTAAGCTGTAGAAATCTTTGCCAAGGAATGTTATGAAAGCCAAACACCATAGGAGTTCTAGAAGTGACTGGTTCATTAAAAGCTATTAAGCTCAGATTTGTTCATATTGCTTAAGACCTATAGAATCATAGAATATCCGAGTTGGAATGGACCCACAAGTCCAACTCGTGGATCCCCAAAGGACCACACAAAAAATCAGACCCTGTGTCTGATAACACTGTCCAAACGCTTCTTGAACTCCGGCAGCTCAGTGCTGTGACCACTGCCCAGGGCAGCCTGTTCCGGTGCCTGATCACCCTCTGGGTGAAGAACCTTTTCTTGATATCCAGCCTGAACCGCCCTTGTCACAACTTCATGCACTTCCCTCAGGTCCTGTCGCTGTCCCCAGAGAGCAGAGCTCAGCGCCTGCTCCTCGCTCCCCTCGTGGGGGAGCTGCAGGCCGCCATGAGGCCTCCCCTCAGCCTGCTCTGCTCTGGGCAGAACAAACCAAGTGGCTTCAGCTGCTCCTAATACGTCTTCCCCTCTAGATTCTTTACCATCTTTATTGCTCTCCTCTGGACACTCCCTAACAGTTTAATGTCTTTCTTATACTGTGGCACCCACAACTGCACACAGTACTCAAGGTGAGGCCGCACCAGCACAGAGCAAAGCGGGACAATCACTTCCCTCAGTTGTCTAGTGATGCTGTGCTTGATGCACCCCAGGGTACAGTTGGCCCTCCAGGTTGCCAGGGCACACTGCTGGTTCATCTTCAGCTTGCTGTCAACTCAGACTCCCAGATCCCTTTCTGCAGGGCTGCTCTCCAGCATCTCATCCCCAAGTCTGTATTTGTAGCCAGGGTTGCCCCTTCCCAGGTGTAGAATCTGGCACTTGCTCTTCTTAAACTAAATACAGTTGGTGATTGCCCAGCTCTCCAATCTGTCCAGATCTCTCTGCAAGGCCTCAACACCCTCAGTGGTGTCAACACTCCACCCGGTTTGGTATTGTCCTCAAACTTGCTCAAAAACCCTTTAAGTCCTTCATCCAAATCATTTATGAAAACATTGAAAAAGACTAGTCCTAAAATGGAGTCTTGGGGAACTCCACTTGTGATGGGTCGCCAGCCTGATGTAACCCCATTTACTTAGTGCATTCTTTTACAACAGATTAACAGTTGCTAGGTAAAAAGAGCAGGAAAGTGATCACTGGGTGTTCCCTTCCTCCTTAATTTCTTTTGGTTTTTCAGCCAACGTCAAATTCAGACACTTAAGGCTCACCCACAGTGCTTGTTCTTGTGTCCCTGTGTTAATTTGTTAAGAATAAAATTTCAGGAACAGGAGTCTAGTTTTATTCCTCCCTATTTTTCTTCTATCACCCCTATTATGCTTTCAGTCTGCCAGAACTGACACTTGCCTGACTTGCCACACTATGATCAGCACTAGATGGGCGCATTGTTGTGCATGGTTATCACACACACATGCCTGGGTCAGCCTGAGGCTCTAGCTGGGCAGCTGGACTGCATCTCTTTGAAAACCAGAGTGCTTTCTGTTATTTATTTTTTTATTTTTCTCGCAGGCCCCCAGAATAGTGGAGCCTTGAGCTTGACTGGGACCTCTTGATGCTACTTTGTTATCAATAATTAATGTTAATGATAACTAATAGTGGTGGGATAATTAAGTCTATTAGAGAAAATGTACTGTCACTGGGTAATAGCAACATTTTATCTCTTAGTTTTGAAAGGTTGATATCTGTATTGGCTTTTCTGATCGTTGTTTATTAGAGAAAGATTTCTTTTTCACTACAAAAATAAACTACATTGGAGCATAGAGTTGAAAGAGACCTACTAGTCACAGTACCATGCTATTTCAAATAAATGTTTCCTTGTCTCTTTTAAAAATGGATTAAAATAGGCTGCTTCCTCCTACTATTCCTCCTTGAATATTCCCTCCTATTCCTTCCAGAGCCTCCTTTTTCTTCCATTTTTGAGTCTTCCGGAGTACACAAATACCATCTTGTTTGGTGCTAACATTGTCTCTTCACTTAAATAGTTCTTTTTGAGTATTTATGTTCCTGTTAGGTTTGTGAAGAGGCCTTATTTCCCTGATGTGGCCTTATATTAATATGCTAAAAATGTCAAATGTCTAGTATTCATTAAAGAGATGGTATCTCTATTTCTTGGTGAACCTTGTGTAAACCCAGTCCTATTTGAATTTATCTTTCTTGAAGATTTCACATACTTTCCATATGGGACTTCATTCCTTCATCACTCACCCTCCCCTAGGGAAATGTCACTGTTATGGAGAGGAAATTCTGTACGTCTGGTTCTTATAGGGGCTGTATAAAAGCTTACTGGCTGTTAGAAATGCTTCACCTGACTTACACTGCTCACACATTTGTATTTCCAGGGTCATCAGATCATTGGTGTGTGGACATCCTGTGATGAACAGATCCAAAGATGAACCAAGGTCTTGTTCTGCCATTTACAACCGACGAGCATCCATTATATAGCAAAGTTCAAGTGAGTAGTCCCTAAGGGAATGACCTTATTCTTGGTATTATTAGATTTCTTCTTATTACTACCATTCCAGTTCACAAGGTCACACAGTGCTTTTTCGTGAGTAGCACAGTTCTGTATTGGCTGTGACTCCCAACAACCATCATCAAGTTTCATGAGCACATCTCTATCAAATCCATTGATGAAAATACTATTTAATACTTTAGATAAGTATATTCTTAGCTATCATTTATTATAAATAAGTGAAACAATTCAATAGTATTTTTCCAAGACTGATCCTTGAGGAACTATCAATTCACTTTAATCTAACATGTTGTTATGTCATTTTATAGTTGTTTCCTATCATTCTTTGCAGTGTTGTGTTCTAACTCCTAGTTCACTTTATTCTTTTCTGTGTATCATCATAGGAAATACTTTACTCAGCTTCAGTTAGATGGGAATTATATCACTTCTTTGTCTTGATAGTCGGTTATTTTATCGAAGAAATGTAAGAAAACAGTCTTGAACTCTGTATCTTGGACAAAAATCTTTCCTTCTATTGTTGTGTCCTTAGTTATTTGTTCTTAGAAAAGTGTCTGAAAGCCTTGCTTGTTATTGAACCTAACTAATGGATCTCTGGGTACCCATTTCAGTCACTCCCTTCCTCCACAGCCACCTTAACTATGGACACGGCATTTATGGGTCTAGTATTAGTCACATGAGAGAACTGCTCTTAAATATATTTTTAGAAGACCAACAACCATCTTATTGTACAAGAACAAAAAAAAATCAGCAATGGCTGAAGAGCATGCTAATGTTTGATCTTTTCATTATACTGCACTGCATGATAAAATTGGCCTAACAACAAACACAAACACACACACACACTAAGAAGTGGCATCAGTAATTTTCATCCTATTTTACATGTGTTATCAGGTCAGTCCATCCGTGTTTAAGCCTTGCTAGAATCTGTAGTGAGCAAACTATAACATTTGGGAAAACATAAAAAACTTAAGACCTGATTAACTGAAGTGAGCTATTTAACCTTTTGAAGAAATCAGCAGAATCTGAAAATTCACAGGGATTTAAGGAAAAATTTAGAAGGGTATGAAGCTTCTTCCTGTGTAATCAAAATTGAAGCACTTTAAGGATTCCAGAACTGGGGTAAATCCAGTGCACAGAAATATTATTCTTAAAATCTGAAAGCCTGGCCAGTCTCAAACTGTAAGACAGCATGGAAAATATTAACTTTAAAAAGTCAATGATTGCTTCATTGCTTATGGGTTCTGTGAACCAAGATGCCAGCATTGTGGTGCATGTAAATCCAAATTTGACAGCCATACAGCTTGTCAGGAACACAAATTCACTGGTGAATAAATTTTGTTGAAAAGCAAACAAAGAGTTTCATCAAGACAAGCCAAGTTGTCAGATGTCTTCAGTATTTTCAGGACACTTCTGACGTAAAAGATAAGTAAAGGATGAGTTTAAGAAATGGTGCTGTATTTGATTATATTTTTTTCAGAACTTTTCAGGAATCCAGGATGAAACAGAGAGCTATAGCTGACCATTTATTAGCAATTTTTCCCACTGGTAAAAAACCTGTAGGGAAGATCATGAATGTTAACATATTCTGTACTCTGGAATAAAAATGGTCAAACCTCTTCAATGTCTAAGCAGGATATCCCCTCTTAGTTCTTGCCACAAGTTAGTAGCATAGCTTTTCTCTTCAGTCATTTAAGCCAGATTTAGAACAATCTATTTGTAGAAAACAGAATTTAAATTTGGTTAATTCCCTCAAATCCTTACAGTGACCACATTCATGAAAACTGGTTACTTAAAGAAATTAAACACAGACACTCTTTAACTTTTCCCTACATATGTTGCTGCCTCACAGAAAACTGTCAAACATCAGAAGACATTATTTGAAGACAGAAAAGAACTGATGATCAGTATGGCCATCTCTGCATCTATTCTGACTACCAGGTAAGCACCACAGGAACATTCTAAGGTACAGTAGCTTAAAGAAGCTATAGATGCATTTCACTTGTGTAATCAAGAACTGATGTTACAGTGAAACAGCACATAGTGAGTGTCCTTGGCATTAGTCTGTAACAATTATCAAAGGTACCATGTGAAGAACTCCGAGCTATAAATAGCATCTGGAGAATACTAAATAAATGACAGAAGTCTATATAAATGTAATTTGGGAATGAACCATCATTACCAAGGAAAGTGGTGAGTACACCCTCAGGCTGTCAACACAAGCATTGATTCCCTGACAGCAACCTATTGCTTGTCTGGTGTAACAGCGCTATTACAAGGCTAATGGTGCTTTGAAGGAGATAAATAGGGCACTAAACTCTTCTCTAGTTCCTGACTCCCAGAACAGTTGAATACTCTACAAGCAACCACAAGGTATGAAGTATATGTAGCACAGAAATACTTGAAAATTACTGTTAGTAAGAGTTTCCTAAAGACCTAAACTTTGCATCACTTCATGACCTAATATCTAATAAATACTCCTAGTACATGCTCAAATTTTTCAGCAGAAAACAAAAATGGCATTAAACTTAGCAATCTGTCATCTTATTGTCAAATAACTTACTGTTGACTCTCCTTAGATGAAAACTGGTCACCTTTCCTGAGCATTTGAGAAACTCACAGCAGAGGCAGATTTCTTTTATGTAAATGGAAAAATTAGTTATATTTTTTCGATACATCACAACCATGTTCTGATTGTCATTAACTTCAGACCATCAATCATAATCTTAAAGATTGTAGTGTATTCTCTTATGTTGGAGACATAAAAGGAACTCTTCAGGTTTCCCTGGGCTCTGCTGAATGGTTTGAATATTTTGGCATGAATTCATAATCTCTTGTTGCCATTTGAAATGCTATACAAGAGGAAGGTATAGATCTAGAGCTAAAGAAAGAGAAAAAGAGAGATAAAGAAAAAGAAAGATAAAGGGAAAGAGGCACTATATTTATTAGTCTTCAGAAGAACTCCCAACTTATGTCATAAAAGTTGTATAAATGTAGCACAAGATCTCAAGAGGTCTTCTAATTCATCCCTGCTGAGACAGGATTCAGTACCACTCATCTGAGGCTGGTAAGTGACTGTGTAGTGTGCCCATTAAGGCTTCAGGTGAAGAGGAGTCAGAACTGGCTCTTCTGATGATGAACTAACCTTGCAAGCAGAAAGCTTTTCCTATTATCTAACCTGAAACACCATGTAAAGATTCAGAGGTTTATTTCTTGTCAAACCTACCATGGACAGAAAAAACAATTTATCACCATCTTCCTTATAACAGCTTTTTACACATTTGAAGATTGTGACCATGTTTCAAATACACGGAATGTTTGCTGACAAAACAAAAGGCTGATTCCTTCAGTCTTTCCTTATATGTCTCATTTCCTAATAATTTTAGCATTATTTCTCCACCACTGTCTCTCATACTCCCAGGAGATGGTTTACCACATCTCCTGACTGTGTCCAGATTGTCCAGACAAAGTGGGACCCACAAGAGGACACAGTCTAACAGCACTTAGTAGAATAATTACTTTTATTCTTATATAGGGTGCTTTCTGCAGAGATTGAGACCTTTTTTTTTGCAATGACAAGTCATTGTCAACTGATTGAGTTTATAGTCCTTTATGATTCTGCTGACAGATTTACTAACAATTTTAGCTGCAGAAGCCAGTTCTTTCCAAAGTGTAGATGGAAAGATCATCTTCCTCCCAGACCTTTTATTATTATTACTATTATTTTTTAATATCCTCTGAATAAATAATTTAAGGGTTTGGTCTCAACTAGATGAAGAGAAACATGACACACATTGCTATACAGATTACTTATTTTACACATTTATTAAAGAGAAACTGACTGTGCATGTGGAAAATGTTTGTGTAATATATTGGTGTTTCAAAGGAACAATATTTGTGGCATTTTCTAGAGTATTGTGAGGTTAATCCATTAACTAAGAATCCATTAACTAGCATTAACTCTAATCTTTGCTCAGTACTTTCTCATACATGATTTACTGATCATTTTATTGTTTCCAGTCTTAATGCAGTAGAGAATTTTTACCACACTGACAAATCCATGTAAAATAAGAAATGCTATATGAATGTAAACTTTTCTATTTAAAACTTTAAAGTAGTTACATATAAATATTAAACTTCCTAATAATTTCAGATATAAATTGCCTAAGTGCAGGCAATGGGTAGAAAAGATTCTTGCTATAATATTGAAGTTGCTGTTACTTGCATCAGCCTTTTACAGAAGTGGAATAATTATGCCTCTTAAAATAGTCATTTTCTGTAAATTACACTGGTTACAGATAAATCCCCTGTTGTGAAAGGGCCTTGTACTTGAAATTGCCCAAAACAATGGAAGTATAACTCAGTCCATTCTGTAGGTGTTTATTAAAACAGACAAAGAAATGAAGATAGGAGGACTGTATTAGTCTAAATATAAAGGTTTATTCCTTTGATGAAAAGACGATTTTGAGATCATGTCTGCTCAGTAAAAGAAGCATAGGTCTGTAAATCGTGATCATATATTGTTGTGATAGAAATAAGGTCTAAGTCATTAACAATATAATGAAAGAATGAAATAACAGTGGTTTTTTTTTTTTTTTTTTTTTTTTTTTCCATCATCCCCTTTTGGGGCTTGTGATGCAACACTGATACCATGAGATTTGGACTGAAGGGAACAACATTTATGTTTGTTAATATGACTGTCCTCCAAGTCATCAGGACAAGGTGCTGATAAGGGATTTTCATTATCCTGAGGGAGAGGACCATCTTGCTCACTATGCTGGAAATGGGAGCCTCAGTTCATAGAATTATTTAGGTTGGAAAAGACCCGTAAGATCATCAAGCCCGACCATCTATATAGCCTACTGAGTCCCATCACTAAACCATGTCCCTTAGTGCCATGTCCATATCTCTTAAATCCCTCCAGGGATGGTGACTCCACCACTTCCCTGGGCAGTCTGTTCCAATGCTTAACCACACGCTCTGTAAATGAATTTTTCCCAATACCCAATCTAAACCTCCACTGGTGCAACTTCAGACTGTTTCCTCACAAACCATGACTTTTCACTTGGGAAAAGAGACCAACACCCTTCTCACTGCAACCTGCTTTCAGGTAGTTGTAGAGAGCAATAAGGTCTTCCCTCAGCCTCCTCTCCTCTAGACTAAACAACCCCAACTCCCTTGTCTGCTCCTTATAGATCTTGTTTTCTAATCCTATTAGCAGGACTAGTTGCACACACTCAGTCAACTCAGGATTTTCCTTGCAGTGAGGGTTTCAAAACTGAACACAACATTCAAGGTGCAGTCTCACCATATTGGAGGTGTGGTTCCTCCAGCTCTGTCTTCTTTTCCATTCTCAGAATACCTTTTTTCTCTCTCTTGCTCTCTGTCTTTTACTCTTGCAGTTTCAAGCAGATTTTGACACAGCCAGGAACATGGTAGATTCTGTAATGCTGTTGTAAACAGAAAAGCAGCTACAAGCAAAACAGCCTAAGCTCACAGAAGTTTGCAGACTTTCAGTAGGGTTGACAAGATATTTGCAGAGCAATGCTCTGCAGCAACTAAAACATCATTGCGTTACCACGGCTATTTCCATCAAAAATCCAAAACACAGCATTGTGTGAGCCTCTCTGAAGAAAATTAACTCTGTCCCAGCCAAAAGCATGACAGTAACTCACATTATTCTTACTAATCTTTTTAGATTCTTTCCATTTCTTTAAGAGTAAGTCCTCCATCTGAATGCAGCTGTTCATCTCATGTCTCACCTCAAACCAATAACTGTTTCCTGTCTTTTACACTGGAAATCCCTGCTGATACTGCTTATGTATTTGTCATGCTGCTTTTTGGGCAGCTTTTATTTATGAAGACAGTTTTCAAGACTAATCTTATCTTTCTGATCCCTATCAGCTCACTGAGAATATGCGTACACATTCTTCCAAGCTGTTAGTGAAAATACCAATAATGCTGCCACTAATACCAACCACACTCAGTTGCCTGAGGACTCACTAAGAAACCTCACTCTTCAATTCAGTAGCATACTAGTGCTCACTGAATATAGTTTTCAATTAAATGCATGCATATCTTATTCCGACCTTATTTCCTTAGTTTGCTCTTAAGATTATTTTCATAGAATCACAGAACGGTTTGGATTGGAAAGGAATGTTCAAAGTTTTACTAAACTCCAGATGTTGCACAGCTCCCATTTCCCCTATTCCACCTGGCCACCCTTCCTCCCATTTGCCTAGTGCCACCAACTTCAAAAAAATCAGTTACACCTGATTTATTTCTTGACAAAAACATATTATCTGCTTTATATGTGCTAAGTGTTTATAAAGATATAGCTTAACAATTTTAATACAAAATTATTGTGAGGATCAGTGTTAGGTTAACTCACCCATAATTCCATGGATCTTCTCACTCCTCTCTTGTTTGCAGATAGGTATAGTGATACCTAATTTGCAGTCCTCTGGGAGCACTCCTACTTTTCTTGTGTTTTTAAAAATAATTATTAACGACTCAGAGATTACATTGGCTATATTCTTAAGTAGTCTAGGGTGAATTTCATCAATTCCTGCTGACTCATGTGCCCCTAATTTATCTTAGTGTTCATTAACCTGTTCTTCCTTTGACTTGTACTGCTGGCACCTCATTAAAATGTTTTAGTTAAATGTCTGTTCATAATTAATCTCCTTTATTTATTATTATTATTTTTTGTGAAGATTGAAGATGAAAGGTCTATGTTGCTCTTTGTCATTTCCTTGTTTCTATTACTGTTATGATTTCTGTTAGATTTTCATGTCCCTTTTAATATCCCCTGAAATAGCTGATGCGACTTTAAGTTTTTTACTGTATTTCTCTCTTCCCTCTAGTATAATGATTCTATTATTCCTTTTTACAGCCTTTTTCAGAGATAAATGAAAATAATTATATTTTGAAGCTGGTCCACAAATACAGTTTTTAGACCTGTTTCCTTGCTAGAAGGCAATACTTCAGCTGTGTTTTTACTTCTTAAAAAGTTTATTTTTTATTTTTTAAGAATTATATTTGCAATACTAAGAAGACTGAAGTATTGCTACTGGACTTGCTAGCGTTAACAGTATATGAGATAGTGATATGAACAACAGATACTTGGTGATCCAATCTATGCTGTACAATGAACACAGCTCACTTGCAATTTAATGTGATTTGCAGTTTTTTGATTTTTTTTTCTTATTCAAAGTTACATTTTTTCTTGCCAGAAATTTTAGTAAAATCATTTGATGATATAATGCTACTGTGTTATCTTGTGCTCCTTGTCTTGTTGGTAGGTTGGTTTCTCTGGCTTGATTTCATCTCTTGCAATGCATCACAAGCTCCCTCTTTAAATAGTTCCAGTTCACCATCATGTAAGTTATAGAATATGCTTACAATTATAAAAAATGAAGAGATCAGTGAATCAAGTTACAGAGAAACTTGACTCTTTGGGAAAAAAAAAGACGTTTTTTAATAAAAAAATATTTTTTTCTAATTAACCAAGGGTTAGCTGGAATGCATTAACCACCTCTAACAATGGTGCTTGTTGCTCATCTACTGACTTCCCTGTGCAGATATATAGCTGTGTTGCTGGATTTGCTTGGGCTGCTTCTTCTTCCCCAGAAACAAGACAGTCCCTCAGTTTGAAAGAGAAGAAGAGAGAGATTTGTAGTGCTATAAATTGTGATGGTCTGTGACATCCCACTGATTGCTTATATGATAATCTTCATTCTGACATGTCAAGCAGTGCGGAAGTGGCCTTTGGAGATCTCTGGAAAGCTACACTGGACAACGCTTTACTGGAGAAGAATAACCATATCTGGTGTTATTTTCCAGCAGGATTCGTTCTGTTGAAGACACAAAACAAAAGCCTTTCTGTCACTGGGTAAGCAATACTTTCATATGACAGTGGAGGAGGGAAAGTCAGAGGTGGCTGATCTTTGCCAGGGCCCATAATTTGTACCACTGTCTATCAATAAAAGAGTTCAACACTTTTATTAGACTTTCTGATGAATGGGCTTAGGATCACTGAAGGCCATACTTTGATCAATCTGACAAGTAAAACAATAGAAATTGTTGGGAATGGGAGGAGGACACACGTGGTCCAATGGAAGAAAATAAATAGGAAAAATATCCCTTCTCCAATCTGATACCCTGGTAAAACAGAGACATGAATTAAAATTAATCACTCTTCTTTTGGTAATCATGAATGTTTCCCAGATATAGCTAATTATTTTGGATGGTTTTGGTTTACAGTAAAAGCTTATTTTCCATACAGTTCTTCCTCCTCTCTTTCCTCTTCCATGTAATGATATTAGAAAACTATAACCTGATATGACTGCTATTTTCATAACAGATGATTATGGCAACATATATGGATTAATGAGAGGTTTGACTGAATAAGAACTGCAGCAATTGGCCCTTGAGATTTCAATAAATGGAGTCAGAGAAGGGGGAACTAATTACAAAAGAGGAAAGATTTATGTACTTTTAAACATGTATGTTGTTGGGATTTGTATTTCTATTTTAATACAAAAATCAATAGCATAGCAACAAAATGATCAAGGAAAGCAAAATACAGTCAGAGTGCATGTGCAAAAAGCTATTTCAGAAATAGCCTGCTTTGCTCAGTATGACACAAAGTGTTTCAAGCCAGTGTAAAATGTGTTTAGAAATAAAGGACCAAATTGCCTCGCCTACAGAAATATTAGTGGATATAAGTTTTATTTCTCGGAAAAAAAATAATTCTGTTTTATTTAGAAGAACAGCAGAAGAGAGAGGTGTTTTTCATTGGAGCCTAGTGATTTTAGTTACCTCAACTTTAGTCTAAGGGGAGACTCCTTAAAGAAGTTGGTTTTCTATGGACATAGTGATAAGCTTTCATGAAAAAGCAATCCCCTTGAGGGAATGTCCAGTTTGACATCTAAAAATGGACTTTTTTGCTACTAAATCCTTTTTTTTTTTTTTTTTTTTATTTTTTTTTTACCACAGGTAGTTGCATATTTTGGATCAGAACTCCATATTTTCTTTGTTTCCAGAAGGAATAAAGTGTCCTTTCTTGCCTCCTTTAGAGTATGGTGAGGGATTTATGATGATTGTTTTAATCCAAGAGGAATTGGCCCATATATGTATCAAAAAAGTGGCAGTTGTATAAATGGTTTCAGATTTGAACCTGTGAAAATATGTGTGTCATTCCTTTGTATGCACAGAGACTACCCTAAGCTATTTCAGCTTGAGTTAATGATGAGGGTATGTCACTTTGAAAGAATAAAACTAAAAGGTAGAAAAATAAAAATCTATTCACTCCCCACCCTTACAGAGCACCATAAGGAGTTGTGATGTCTGGGTACATCTAGCATTGATTTTGTGTTCTCTGTCATGTTCTGTCAATTCAAAGTAATGTTGCAGTGCTATCCGGGGAGAGCAATGACAAATACAATAGGTGCCCCAAGTGCCTTGACACTGCCGAACAGTCAAACCGCAGGACCTCACCAATTACACGGCTGCTTTTCCTTGGCAGACCTGAGTGTTAATTCATGGGTATGAAACTGTCAGCACAGCTTGTGTTGCAGCACTGACACCAGATCTGTTACACAGACAGCGCTCCCCCAAAGAGCAAACATCATACTTGTGTTTTTTTCAAGTGGCACCTCACAGCATGCCCAGTGCAAGGCTCATAGGAGAAAACCTGAAGATGGGACAGAGCTATTAAAAATGCAGACAAATGACAGATGCCATTGAACAAATCTTTGTGCGAGGAGAGGGGAAATGAAGAGTAATGTTGAGCTGAGTATGTCAGGTTGCCTTGACGTCCACCTTGTTCTTGTGATTGGTCCTAGCAGCCAGCATGATAGCATGAATGGCTTGCTAACAGTAATGCTGTAGAAATAAGTGAGAAAAAGTGCAAAGGAGAGAACTAGAGAAGGCAGAGGAAACTAGAAGATGGGGGAAGAATGAAGAAGGCCTTGACTAGAGGAGATTTAGGCTGGAAAGTGCTCAGGTGAGAGGGCTAGAGACACTTTATGATGTGCTCTGTAGAGATCGTGGGTTCCTGATGTGGAATCAAAGGGAAATGAGGACAAGTCAGCATTATGCATGCAAAAAGGTGTCATTGAAACTTGACAACTGAGAAAAACTCTAAAAGAAAAAGAAAAAGGAAAAAAGAAATGAAAGATGCAGGAGAAAGATGGGAGCAGAGAGAAAGAGAACAAGAGAATAAGAACTTAGTGTGAAAAGTGGTGGAGAGTTTTGACACTTGCCTACAAGGGAAGACTGAAATCTTTCCAAAGTCCCTGTGGAAAGAGCATATAATATTCCAAACTATTAGGCTCTGGGAGAAACCACAGAAAAATTCACTCAGACAACCCCTGTAATACCTATTTCTATATTCCTAGGAAATCACCTGATTCTTTCAAGGTTACGAGAGACTCCCCAACACTTCATCCTGAACTGTGAGATGTCTAGTTAGCACCAGGTCAGTCCAGTAGAGACATACTACTGCATCACTTCAGAGGGCCTCAGGAGGAGATTGCAATTATAAAAAAAATAAAAAAGTGACTAATAAAACTGATTATCCCCTTAATTAAAAACTTTTTTAATAATATATGAAATATGCATTTAATTCTTATTTATTTCTTTTTCATTATGATTTAAAAAGTCCTAAAACTGTTTCACAAAGGTGGACAAAAGGATATTTCATGAGTGTCACCTTGTGTGAGCACAAATACAGACTGGGATGATCTGCTGGCTCAGTCACACAATCAGACTTGCTGGTGGCTTGGTGAAGTGCTAGTTTCTGGACCAGAGATCCTGTGGGATGTGCACAGACCCCATTGGCAGGAATTTTTGATCCCTCTCCACTTCTGCAGAGATTCACACATGTACACAACTACCCAAGCACCACATTGCTGGGCACATGGGTCTCTTCAATGCTCATCTTTGGTGAGAAAGTTCAGGCAGTTAATCCTGAAGTGAATTCACCCCAGGTGGCAGCATGTGTTACATGACCCAGCAGTTATGTGGTACAGTCAAGGCAGCGGCCTTACAGGTTGCTGTAAAAGGTCCACATGCATGACAAACACAAAGCAGGCTGTTCTAGTTCTAATACTTTGGAATCTATTTCTTTTGATGCTTTTAGATGCTTCACCAGGTTAGTGTTTTCTTTGTAGGAGCCATCTCAGTTTTTTAATGGTTTTGTTCACCCCTCTGCACAATACAACGCCTTGTTCCCAAAGTTCTTAGCATCAGAAAAAAAAAGTGAAAGTCTTTATATGTAAAGAAGGAACTAGGAAGGGTTTCAAGTGACATACTGAGCATTCTCAAAATCTTGTCTTTTTGGTCTGACAGTCTTCCAGAGATTTTGGAGGCAGTTTCACTGCCTTAAGCTGATCCAAGTCTGACTGTCACCCAGAAAGATTGTCTTGCCCTCCACATATGACAGTGTGATTTTCTCCATCTCCTTCTTTGTGCCAGCTCCAGGTCTGCTTTAACAGGGTAATGAGCCTGTATTGAAAATTAAAAATAAAAAATGCTGTCTGAAATTATTATTATTTTTGCCTATAGTGTTATTGTTCAGCCAGATTGTCTCCTTTGCTATCAGTTTCAGGGTCTCATGGCCACCACAGATGTCTTTGAGGAAGAGGAAAGAGCATGGTGTGCATATCCACCAGTGTGAAAGTATGGAAAAATGTTAAGCCACACCTGCAGACAATGACTTCTCTGAGGGATGCCAGATACTGTGAAACAAACCCTTCCAGAACATCTGCTTGTACAAATGCTCTAACCCCATTTCACTACATGCAACTTCAGGCCTTACTGAGGCACTTAAGATACAAGTGCTCTCTACAGCTAACAGAAAAAGTTTCTCCAGGGAGTCTTGTACCAGCAGTGGGCTGACAGAGGAATGCTTTCTCTCTCCTGTTAACTGTCTGGGAAGCCTAACATTACTATTCTTTTTAGGTACCCAATATAAGGACATATGAGGATCTCTAAAAAATAAATGAAACTTTTATTCTCCTTTAGGACTGTTGTAATTATTTTGAAAGTGACTTGCTGAAGCAGACAGAGGAGAAAGAACTGACTCTAGTTCATGATCTCAATACAGCGGTGGTCAGAGAACAAAAATATCTTGAAGTTCACAAGGATATTTTAGGACAGTTTATTCTGCCATAGATATTCTGGACAATTTCCCTGTGTTGAAAAGCCCTAAATGATAGCTTTCCCTCAGTTAGAGATAAACCAAAATAGCTGGCATTCCTAGTAGGAAAATATAGGTTATATTTTCAGAATGGAGAATAGACATAGCTGCAAGGCTCCCATTTATCAGTGGGAAACACGCATGCACTTATTGAAAAATACTCTTTAGAGAGTTTGAACACTTCTTCTCTGCCGTAGTAAATTCCTACCCTGCAAAGGTGTGTGCAACTCTGTCCCTGCCTACACACCTGCCCTTGTTTCTTATTGTAAAGCATCCATCGCTATGCTCTAGCAGGGCTACCCAGGTAAACTCAGCCTTGTGCCTGCAAGTTGGGCAGGGTTCTCCTTGGGTCTTGTTTTGCTCTTGGCGATAAGGATTCTGTCTTCAGCTGTACTCAACTTGTTTTCTTCATGGGAGTTACAAGGTATAACTGCAGGCAGAATCTGACTTTGTAATTGCAGCATAAATTCTGTTTATGTTGCACAAAATGGAGCAGGAATCAGAGTTATCTCTCTTAACTGCAGTGGAGCAGCAGGATAACAGGAACAAAAAGCAATAAAAAAATTTTAGTTACTGAAGTAAGCAGATGACTCCAACTATATTCAGTAAGTAGAACTGTTCAGTAAGAAATTGCCATATTTGCCTGCTTGCTTTTTGAGGCAGAAACACTTAATTTTTTTTTTCACTTAGAGTTTCTCAAATGCCATTTAAATTGTATGGAGGGCTCCATGATGTTGAGTTGCAATAAAGAATACACAGTTTGCTATCATCAGTCCCTAATAGGAAAAGTAATGAAACAAGTTAATTGCTTCTTCAGAGGGCTTTAGAATCCCTTTTTCAGAGGGATTTAGATTTTTTTTTTTTTTTTAAATGCACATAGACATGCCATTTGCCTGTGCTGCAGCCAGCCTTTGGCTTTCCAGGTAGGTAAAAAACCACAGTATATTTATTAGTTAATATTATTGTAAGTCAAACACAGCAGAGAGCATCTGTCTTTGAGGAGGTACACCTGGCAGTAAGCTCTTTTCTCCCCCCTGCTTTTGTGATGAATGTGATATTGCTTGAGCTGACATGGATTCTTCTGGCATGTCGGCTGCCTCTAAGGGCACACAGCACTGCAAAGGACATGTAAAAGCCCTGAAAATTAAGCCAGCAGAAGCATACAAGCTTCTGACTGTTTGTGCAGTTGTATTGTCTGGTTGATAGCTGCTCAGGCTGGCAAATAGTAACAGCGTGTGCTCACTTCCATTTTCATTTCAGTTCTGTACTGATGTGTCTGTGGGCTTCAGTGGAGTTGCTGCTCATTTACACTTGCCAGAGATCAGAATTAGGACTGCCATTCCAGACAACCTTAAAAGAGTGATGGCTTAAGCTTAAATGCCTGGCAATGAGATCTATAGACCCTTTCTACACTAGTTCATTTGTTTGAGTCAAAGTTGGTAATGGCAGAAAGTCACTGCCGTTTGATAGCTGTTCATTAGTTGTCTTTAAATTAGTTGAAGGTTTCAGCTGTTTTCTGCCATGTTTGAACTGAAGAGCCGAGTCTTCTTGGGGAATGGCACTGCATTGTGAGTTGCATATTGTGAAAGCAGCAAAGTTATCAGATCAATACAAAAGAAAGGCCAAATCTTTTTCCTTCAGCCTCATCCATGGAACTTCCCAAGTGCCAACCTTCCCTGCCAGGGTTTCTACCTGTCCTTCTGGATGGAGGAGATAACCCCTCACTATCCAGCAGGCTGTCAGGGCCATAGGACTTCAGTGTCAGTGACCCTTGACTCCTGAGCCTCTTCTTGAAACTTTTGGGTAGACAGGTGCAGGGCTGTGAGTAGTGATAGACTTGAGAAGAGTGACAAAAAAAAAATCAAAAAAAAAATCTAGGCTGTCTTCTAATTCCCCAAATGCAACAGTGATCGCCCTTAGGGCTACCTAATTTTCACAAGATGCAGTTCCAGGATCTCAGCATAAAGCAGGGCATCTTCTAATCATCATGTAGAAAGCAAAATCCAAAGTCTTTAGTTAAGCACTTGAATAAACTTGCTGATGCTAAAAGTACAGAGCTTTCAATTCCAGAATGTATAATGTGCTTACTGAAAT
The DNA here is from genome assembly GCF_011077185.1 of Oxyura jamaicensis. NCBI lineage: Eukaryota > Metazoa > Chordata > Aves > Anseriformes > Anatidae > Oxyura > Oxyura jamaicensis. Next base: position 192,813,190 of record NC_048893.1, on the reverse strand, counting down.
CTGAGGATATTCAGCTCTCTCAGGAATGGTAAGGGTTATAAATTTATATATATATATGTATATATATATTTAATGGACTCTCCAGCTTAATGATAAATAAATAGGAATTTAAATACCTATGCTTTTAAAGAGCATTGTGGAGTTTTTTTGCTGCATTATCTGATGGCCTTCAATAGCATTACATCTGATCTTGTGAAAAGCGCTCTCTGCAAACATCATAAATAAAAGTCAGAAAACAAATGGTAAGAAAATGGATTCCAACATATAAGTAATGCAGGGATGTCAACAAAATTCATACTTTTTATTTAGGAATGCATACATATATGCATTTATACATGAATGTGCATGAATAAATGTAATATTTTGAATATATCTGAATCTATGAATTCTTATAGGTCTGTTAAAGGAATGTGTGCTAGATAACTTACAATTCCAGATGATATAGAGAGCTTACACGGGCTTCCAGATTATTAAAACTGCAAACAAGAACTATTATTAGGATTTTGTTGGATTTGGGGTAACACATTGGTCTTGAATTCTGTGTTCAGATAATAGAGATCATCAGTTCTTTTGGCTTCAATATTTTATGTCACTTCAGTGTGCATTCCTTTAAGTATTTTTACATATTTTTACAGGCTGGCAGTACTTTTTTTTTTTTTTTTTTTTTTTTTTTTTTTTTTCTTCTGGATGTGTTTTACCATTCTTTTGCACATTCTTCCAACAGTAGTCAAAAAAAGTAGCCAAAATAAAACAAAACAAACAGTCTTATTTGAATTTGCTAAAAATCAAATGAAATGTGTCTTTTTTAAATGTAAAACAATAGTGCATCTGTATTCTTTATTGATCATAATCAGAAATGTTTTTTCAACAATGAGACCTGAAATATTCCTCAACAAAAATGGGAGAATTCCGCTCAGTATTTTATTCATTTTTCCTTAAATTTGATTTAGAGACATTTTCTTGAACAATCATCTAGCAGATTTTTTGATCTGCTCATAAAGCATATCTGATTCTAATCTGCTCATAAAGCTAACTAAAGAAGATATGAAACAGGAATGAAACAATTCCCACCTAATCCTTAAAAAAATCTGTTTAAAATCAGTATTTTTTTGGGAAAAAAAATACATTTTCCTTAAGCTTAAAAAGAAAAAAAGAAACATTTGGGATGGTTTTTAAACTATTAAAGGAGTACTTTCTCCCCAGAATTAGCTGTCTGAAGGTGTTATTAACATATGAGGTCAGGATATCATAGCAAGCAATTTAGCATTGCAATTAGTATGAATGCTAACTACATATAATTAGAACTGATAAGATTATTTCTGACAGAAACTGCTGATAAAAAAAAAAAAACCTTGTCTAAGCAATGCAACATTTTTATAAACATGTTCAGCAGAAATTATTAGACTAAAATGTTTTGTTGAAATCAGATGTTACGCTTTTACTTGGCCTTCATGACAATTTTTGTAATAAAAAATCATCAGTTGTTATATAGAAGACCAAATCTTCTTGTAGCTTTCCTTTCTGCACTTGCAATATGCATGACAGAAAGGTGTATGGATAGATTAAAGATATGAAGTATTTTGTGTGGATTATTTTTGAAAGAATTTTAAAAAACTACCAGTGTCTCATTGTCTTCTGGCTTCAGTCTTTAGGGTTTATTTTTCCTCAATTGTTGCCCCTTAAACTGCTAAATATTTGGGAATAAAAACCTTTCTTTCAGAGCCAAATATAAAAATTATTTTTGCTTAATGTATGTGTTTGATATAGATGAAAGTAAACCTCAAAGTAAAACAAAACTTAAATGGACTTTTCTGTCTTTTTTATTTTTTATTTTTCCTTCAGGAAATAAATTACTCTCTTATTAAAAATGAGAAAAAGAAGTAAAATAATTTAAAACTGTGATCCTTTTTTTTTTTTTTTTTTTTAAATCCACTAAAATATGCTGCTGTCTTTATCACAGAATATGATGTACATTTGTATTCAAAACAATATTAGACATTAAAAAATTAAAACCATTTATAAAGTGAGTATTACTTTTATGCAAGAAAGGCAGAGAAAAATGTTATTATGCTGGGCATTAGATGTATGAAATATAGATAATTCCACTCAAAGAATATATAAATTGCTTAAATGTCATCTACTATACTCACTAGATAACAATTGAACTGAAGAGTTCATTTAAGCAGGTTTTTAGGTTTTCTTCCTAATTATCCGCATACATGCATCTTTACTGGATAAAGATGTCACTGGATAAAGTTGGTTCAGACTAGGTTGAAATGTCCCGAGACCTTTGTTATATGATCAATAGGGTGTGGTGTAAGAAGACCCTTCTATTGGCCTTATTTGACAAGGTTTTGGTATCAGGGGGGCTGCAGGGGTGGCCTCTGTGAGCAGAGCCCAGCAGCTCCCTGTATCAGATCAGAACCAGCTCCAGCTGGCTCCAAAAGGGACCAGCAGCTGGCCAGAAATGTTTTTGAACTTATTCTCTGAAAAGAGTCTCATACTTTACTCTTCCTCTGGATATATTCTATATTTTCACCTAGAAGTTTTGTCACAGAGCAGCAGAGGTGGGAAGGAACCTCTGGGCATCATCTACTCCAATCCACTGGTCAGAGCAAGGTCACCTACAGCTGGTTGCTCAGGGCTGTATCCGGTCAGGTTTTGAATATCTCCAAGTACAGAGACTCTACAGGCCCTCTGGGGAACCTGCTCAAATGCCTGACCACCCCAATAGAGAAAACACTTATTCCTCATATTTAAAGAGAAATTTAATGTATTTCAGGTTATCTACATATTGTTTTAACACTGGGCACCACTAAGAAGTGTCTGTCTCTGTCATCTTTTCTCCCCCCACATCAGGTATTTACCACACTTGGATGAGATCCTTCCTGAGCCTTCTCTTTCTCCAGGATGCACAGTCAGCCTCTCCTCATATTGGACTTATGTGACAACGTTTTGGTAGCAGAGGGCTGCTCTGTGAGCAGAGCCCAGCAGCTGCCCCATGTCAAATCAGAGCCAGCTCCAGACAGCTCCAAAAGGGACCTGCTGCTAGTCAGAGCCGAGCCATGGGTGGTGCTGGTTGGGCCTCTGGGAGAGCAGATTGAAGGAAGGGGAAATCTGCTGTGCTACAGCAGCTGGGAGAGGGGTGAGAGCTGAGAGAGAAGCAGCCCTGCAGCCCCCAAGGGCAGTGCAGCAGGAGGGCAGG
>NC_048893.1:192767842-192809975 GCF_011077185.1 Oxyura jamaicensis | reverse complement strand
GTGGGACGGAGCCGTGTGGGAGCAGTTCCTGAAGAGCTGCAGCCTGTGGGCAGCCCCCGCAGGCTCAGTTGGGGAAGGACGGCATCCTGTGGGAGGGACCCCACGGGGAGCAGGGGCAGAGAGGGACCGTGAAGGAGTGGTGGAGACAAAGTATTACAGACTGACTGCAGCCCCCACTCCCTATCCCCTGCAACACTCCGGGGGAGGAGGTGGAAAAGACTGGATAGGTAGAAGGTGTTTTTAGTTTGCTGTTAGTTTTTTACTGTTCTAGTCTGCCAATGATAGGTAATAAAGTATATTAATCTACTCATATTGAGTGTTTTTTGCCTGTGATTATAATTGGTGGGTGATCTTCCTGTCCTTATCTCAGTGTTTGACCCTTTTTTCGTCATATCTTCTCTCCCTGTTCCTTTGTGGAGGGGGAATGAGAGAGAAGTTGTCCTGGAGTTGTTAGCAATCAGTGTGAAACCACCACAGCCCTCCAAGGTCCCTTTCCAGCCATGTGGAGATCCAAGAATAAGCTGTGGAATGTGGTGTGATGATTGCCCTCTTGAACCTTTTTCTTAACATCCCACATATAGGTTAAGTGGGTTACATGTGCATTTCAGGCTGTGGTAGTCCCATGAAGGGCTCTAGCCTGAAAACTCTACGGGTCTCTGAGATAGGAGTTGTATGTTTGGAATTGTCTATCCTTTTCCCTTCATCAGTTCAAAGCTCTAAACTCTTAAAAGTGTTTTCAAAAATGTTTATTTTTTTCTCCTTGCAAGGTATAAAATGGATGTTACATAAGTTGTAGGAACACTGCCAGATTCATCTGGTTTTCTGCTCATTTTCTAAGACCCAATTCGGTAAAGTAGCTGAGATTGTTTCTGAATTTCAGCCATGTTAGGTGTTACTTAAACACTTGATTAGCCTTAGCATCTGCTTAAGTCCCGTTGACTTCAAGCTGAAATCCTAAACACATAATTAAATACTCTTCTGATTATGGATGCTTATGATTCTTGTCCTAAAACCAACTGGCTTGGGGCACAAGGGTTAAGATGTGCTAGATAAAGCCAGCAAAAAATGAGAGGCAGTGGATATCTGAGAAATTCTGTGCTACTCTTTAAAGGGAGAAGGGGAAGTAGCGTTCTTATTGCCAAATGGCAAGCTTGTAATATAAAAACTGTGATTCCAAAAACACTCATATTTTTTTTCCTAAAAATTCTCATTCCTACTATATGTGCCTTCAGCTTCAAGCATGGTTGCAAATTCTTTGGAGGGAAAGTGCAGGCATGTGGCTAGATAACCAATAGCAATAATCAGTTATAACTACAGCTCAAAACTGGCAGCTATTGCAGTGTTAATATAATCGAGTGGGATTCTTCTTATATAATGCTCACTGTCTAAAAAAAAAACAAAAAAAAAAAAACAAAACCGGTCTTAACTGAATTTCCTATGTGAAGTCATTTCAAATTATTTCAGATGTGGAAGTTACCCTGGCTGATCTCCAGTTGTCTGTCCAGAAGGGAAGGGTTCTCCCATAGGCCTGGACAGATCTGAGCCAGGGTGGAATCTCTGAACATCTAGGGACATCACAGGTTCTCCTCAGACTGCCTTTCCTCTTCTGCTGAAGATAAAATAACAGACTAGACAGATCATTTCTCTGACCATGGTCTTTAGAGCTTATAACGTATACGCTGCTTAGAAGCCTTTGTGGGCCAGCTGAGTTGAGCACAAGGTGTTCTGGCTAAATTTGTTTTCTAAGCTTCTTTAGAGTTAATGGAGGGTGGAGAAGAACCTCTGTTTTGGATGTATCCCATAATTTTATATGTTTCTTCAAAGATGGGATGATTTCTGCTCTTAAAGTACTTATTTCATCCCACTGATTGTGATAAAAAACACTTTACTTAACTTTTAAATGGCTGAAGTTGAGTATAAGAATGCTTAATTATGGTTCTTTCTGTTTATCTGTAATAGCTGGTTAGAAAGTAAAAGAAGTTTCACAGATGTGTGATTTTTCAGCAAAACCTGAAACCAGTCAAGCATCTGGAAGCACCATGTTATTCTCAGCAAACTTAGAGGGGTTAATTGAATGAGGACCTGGGCTCTATTCCTGGTTGACAAAGTGCATTACAAATGGATGTCAAATGCTAGTAGAGCAGGTATTCATTAAAGCAAGTTGAAATTTCATGTGAAATGTTTTTTGATGGAAAAAAAATGGTTTCAAGCTATATACATTTTTATGGGAGAGAAGGTAATAGCTATGGAATTTCTTGCACTTTCATTTAGCAAGTTTTTTAGGTTATTACTTTTCAAAAGAAAGTAAATATTTTCTGTTGGGCATTCTGAGTGGAAATCAGCAAAGGAAAAAAGAAGGAAAACAGCAATTAGTATAAATCAAAATGTTATGTTAGTGAAGGTTAGGGCGGGGCCCAGATTTTTACCTCTGCACTCTTATTTTTCACATCAGTTGCAAATGTTTTTCCTACAAAGTAAAAATAAAAATCAATATAAGCAGAACCCCCATGAATTTTACAGCAATTACATAACTGAAGTTATTCATGAATCTGCAAGGAAAGTTTTGCATAAGCAAATGACAGATGCAGCTTTCTGAAGTGTTTTATTTTTTATTTTTTTTTAAAGTCCTATGGTTTATTTTTGAAAATGTTCTTGGCACTGTAAAATATTTCTAAAGATCATGAAAGGGTTTAAAATAAGAGAATCAGACAGATTTGCTCATATTTTCCCAGTCTAAATTGGGCATTAATCTTGTGATTGGAGCCCTATCATCTTATGTACAAACAACAGGTGGTGAGAGATAGCAAGTTCTTCAATTAGAAATAACATCTCCCTTCTCTTCCCTACAATTTCATAGATATTCTCAAGCAGTCAGTTTAGTCTGTAAGCTAAAGTAGCAGAAAAATTACGCACCAGAACAGATAAATGGTCCATCTAGCCTGGCATCCTGTCTCTGACAGTGGCTCATGCCAGATGTTTCAAAGGAAGGTAGAATACCCACATAATGCACCTGATTGTGTAATATTATACCATGAGACAAAATTGTCTGTCCCCAGCTGGTGATCATCTTATGTCTGAAATAAAGGCTGTTGGCCCTATAATTTTTACCCTTGTTAGTGTAATTATAAGGCATATTCTTATTCATATAAGTGCCTAATCGTTTTTTAATCTTGCTAAACTAATTTTGCCTATTAGATCCCAGTATCTTCTTTCAAGTTCTGTCTTTTCATGCACGCAGATTTGCTGAGTGTGCTCCAAGGGACTGCAGCAGTGCTGTACTGCTAACTCTTGCCCTGCTTCCCGGAAAGGCATTGTGCTGCACTGCAAGCAGGCAGGATACTCATCCCAGAATGAGCAGTGGTGGAGGGACTGACACCGAAACTGCTGGAGAGGTAACAGCACCGTTCCCACAAGCAGCCTTTCTGTGGCATCTGTGTCCCACATTCAGCCCTCTCCCTTTCTGGTACCTGAGACCTCAGGTGCATTAAAGTAACGCAGGGTTTTCAGATGCCTCACAGTACTACACTGAGGAAGAAGATACATTTGGCGAGTCTTCCGTCTCCTAGCTCTTGGCAGTCAAGCAGAATCTAGCACACAGGGTAAAATGAACAACCTAACAAACAAGAAACAAAAACTGACAGTAACAGAAAGAAATTATTATGATTTGTTTTCATAGTTTGTTGGCTCATCATAGAACATCTATATATGTTTCTGAAGAAGAAGATACTTGCTTAAAAATGGTTTGAACCACAAAGTGACTTTAACCAAATGTTGTGTTGCGTCACTGTTTTGCTAATAAGCCATACAGACTCGATGATACTTGTGAGTCCCTTCCAACTCAGGATACCCTATGCTTCTATGACTCCATGAAGCCTAAAATCCCAAAGAGGCCCTGTCCCTCAAGAGATGCTCAAAAGGCACTCTGAGACATGGCATGAAATCCTGGACATTTCTACACATAAATCGAATTTAACATTTCAGCTGAGTTGACCAAGCTTCATGTTGCCTCTTTCTGAATTCTGTGAATTACCTTCAGGGGAGTCAGTTTGGTACGGAGGTAATGTGGGATAAATACCACGGAATCATAGGATAATTTCTGTTGTGAGGGACCTCCAGGAGGTCAATAGTCCAACCTGCTGCTCACATCAGGGTCAGCTCTGAGGTCAAAAAAGGTTACTCTGGTTTTATTCAATCAGACTTTTAAAGTCACCAAGGCTGGAGAGTACATAACATCTCTTGGTGACCTCTTCTGCTTCTTTAATGTCCTAGTAGGGAAAAAACTTTTCCTTATATCCTCTTTGAAATTCTCATTTCATCTTATGTCTCCAGAACTCCTCTCAGTAATGTAACTAGCAAATAGAATAGGAAAGCCTATGCCCAGTGCCACCGTTAAGACAACTAGTCCAGGTCTGTAATCGTGGAGAAAGGTGGAAACCCTAAGATGGCAATTTAGTCTCTGCCAAGCTGTGTCCAAATTAGGAGAAACAGTACCCTCTGGAGATTTCTGTCCTTCTCCATTATTAACAGAGTTAGCCTAGATTTCATTACCCTGCCTACAGATTTATGACAGATGATGTTTTTTTTTTGGCTAAGTTGAGAAGACTCCAACCCTTACAAAGGGTTATGGATCAGATCACTCAGAATCTCTTTAGCCTAGTTGGTGTGGATGACTACACCATTTGGACATTAATGAGAGGAGGACAAGACTGAAGATTTACAAAATCTGTAAGGCTGTATTGATTCCTACTGCTGAGCTGCTCTAACAAAGCTGATTTTTAATCCCAGTATGAAGGTACATTTATTGGTTTCTAAACAGAATGTTCCAGTTCTAATGAACTCATCAATATAAAATATATTGACTCTTGTTGCAATCAGTTGGTTTTATTAAGTAGGCATTTGTCTCTCCTTAAATCCATTATATCTTTGGTATATATCACTGTGAATAGATACAGTAAATAGCAGGCTGTACAGCTTCATTGAAAGTCATATATTTTCATTGGAGCATCTATACATAATGTAATTACATGCAAGTTAGCAGAGTAAAAGAACAACAGTGAAACACTGCTTTGTTTTTTGTCTACCTCCACTATTTTAGCTTTCTTTAATGAAGTCTGGTAAATCATTGATGGCTCTGAATCTGGCATACTTACTGCTTTGCCAGCGTTGCAAACTGTTGTGCAATGCAAACATTTCTTGATTTCAGTCGAGTTTTCTTACTTTGTTTCTCTGACATTAGTTACAGACAAAAGCAAAAAGCTCACTTGTAATAAGTTTGAAACTTGCATGCCATCAAAGTAGATTTGACTTAAACATATGCAGGGATTGTAGATGAATAATTCAGAAGTGCCCCTAATTTGTCATTAACAGATAAAAAATGTCTATCAAATCAAGCTTCTCCTAGATCCTGTTTAAAGCATTATATTGTAGGTCATGATGTGTCGTGTCATGTTGGTGATATCTCTGATTACAACGAATGTTCATGATTATCTATGGTGAACTAGGATATGAAATGCCAGTCTTAGAGATGTCTTTTCTAAAATCTGACTTTCCCCATGGGAAACATGCTGAAAATGAGGACTTCTTGTCGGCAGAAAATGAAGACCTTTCCCGTTGAAGCACTAGAACCGACCTTTTGCTTTTTTAAATTGATATAGTTCAAAAACATACAATTTTTTCCTGAAATTTAATTTTTACCCTGGGGTTTTCAGTTTCCCATAAGAAAAGCAATTTTATCTACATAAACTTGTTTGATGAATGTATATTTTTTCATTCAAATGTTATTCAATAGAAAAAAATAATCTACTAATGGAAGCTAAAAATATGACCTTCATTAAAATAGTACTTCTTAAGTCAAGAAATTCCATTCATTTACAATTTATTATTTTGTTTAACTTATGTATTCTCATAAGGTGTCAGAAGTAATTATTCATTCTTACCTATAATTCACCAATTCATTAGCTAAGCCTTGTGTAGCTTTGGTTACAAAAACAGTCATTCCATATTCCAATTTCCAGTATCTTAGTATTTGATATTAAAAAAAAAAAAAAAAAAAGAGAAAAAAATAAAGTGTTTATAAATCAAGAAGGGTTAATCAGGAAATGGATCTCTTAGGTCTATTTTGTATTTGTGGGGTGAAAGAAATGCAGGTGTCATGCTCTGATAATCAGATGTCAAACAAATGTAAATAAATTTTGAAAATATCTACTTATATATGCATTTTCCCAATTCATAGTCCCAAGGGATTAATTATAAAGTACTCACTGGAATTTTTTGCACTGATTCCTGCTATATTCCAAAATATGAAACCAGACTTTGAACCAGTCTGTCTGTACTGTAGTCACAGACAGGGATAGGTAAGCCTGCAGTAGTCATGGAAAATAAGAGAACTCGGTGGTGGCTCACTACCCTCTGCTGCAGAATATTTGCTGTGCTGAGCACTGGTAAAGAAGCTATTACAGCCCTTAATCTACCTATAGTAAATCTTCTTCACAATCAAAACATTTGTATGAAGAGAGTCTTTTCAAATTAATTTGATTGATTACTAATTTAATTTGTAACCAAAAAGAGAATCCTTGTTCTACCAATTAGTGACAATGGAGAGACTTTTTCCCTTACCCCCCATAAAAGGAAATGTTTCCCTCTGTTTTTGGTGCAAAGAGAGATACTGTATTTCCATCTGCTTTAATATATATATGTATTTATTCCACTGTTCACAAAAGTAAAGCATTCCTAAGGATGAGTCTTTGAGCAAGGCAAAGATGGCATAACTCCACTGTCATCAATGGGCTAAACTGATTTGCACCATCTCAGAATATAGCCAAAAAGGCAAAAAATCAATAGTGAATCAGACCCTTTATTATTTTTTTAATCTGTGGTATCACTCATGTGTTACAAGACAATGTCCAGTTATTTCTTTTCTAAGATCAAACTTCACAATGGACGTTTAGTTCAGCATCAAAAGCTGATATGGGAGGCCTTGAGGTCCTTCACCTCAACCTTTTTGAAGCACAAGTTTAATTGAAAGTTAGCAGTGCTGACCTTCTTTCATGTGCTTCATTTTATACTGCAATGCCTTGTTCTCTTTATTGAGATGTCAAATCGAGTATATCTGGAGATTTCCCCATGTGATACTTTCAAAACCTATGATTTAAACTTACTCATTTTTCACCTGAGATAAAATGGTTTCAATTCTCCTGTCTATTGTAACTAAAATTTCCTAAAACCTGTCAAACTTCATGTGATGATCCAGGCTTCTAGAAACCACAGATTTAAATTCAAAAGGATGAACTCTGTGGTGCCACTGAAATTGAAAGATACTTTCTTTGGACGGATGAGGCCATTCTGGACTTGAAGAAAACCATATTACACAAACCACTGCTAAATAAACCATAGGGGGAAATCCACCTTATACTGTTCTCTCTTTAGTCATCTTTCTTTTCTGTGATGTCTTTTGTTTAATTTGGACCAAGTGTAAAGAAAGCTAGCTGTTCTCTTGGACGTTAAAGATTCCCATAGAAAGAATGGTGCACATAAAGTGCATGAAGATACAAAGGAAATATGAAGCAAATGGTTTGTGGAAATTGCATTAAAAATGGATGTAAAAAATCTTAAAGATAAGTGAGTCACTGTACTTCCTCCTCTCAGGCACTAGACTGTAGCTGATGGTAACAATAAAATCATTTGGAATGTGAGCTTAGATAATTTAGATAACTTCATGAAATCAGAAATAAATAAAAGACCGTATCAGGTTAATGTGGTGAAGTTTTGGTAGTGGGGGAGGCTGCAGGGGTGGCCTCTGTAAGCAGAGCCCAGCAGCTGCCCCATGTCAAATCAGAGCCAGCTCCAGACAGATCCAAAAGGGACCCACTGCTGGCCAGAGCTGAGCCATGAGAGACACTGGTTGGGCCTCTGGGAGAGCAGATTGAAGGAAGAGGAAACCTGCTGTACTACAGCAGCTGGGAGAGAGGGGTGAGAGCTGAGAGAGAAGCAGCCCTGCAGCCCCCAAGGTGAGTGTAGCAGGAGGGCAGGAGGTGGGTACAGTTTCATTAAATACATACTAAAGCAAATTATAGAGAAGTGATTGGAATATCAAAGGCCAATACAAACTTATTTAATCAATTCTGTCAAGTATCGATTTTAAAAAGTACAGAGCCTGTGAATATACAATGAAGTTATGGTCTTTTGAAAATGTAAATTAATAGCAAGACTGTTAGGCTTGATTACTATAAGAAGGCAAAAAGAGGAATTTATTCTCTCTTTGTTTTTGGAAATAGGCATATGCTGGATAATGAATAATCTGGTCACCTGTAGTGGTACAGATATACAGCAAACAAGGGTTATGTCATGTAGGATTCATCACCTACATTTTGCTGGTGATGTATACCCCTGCTGAAAAGATGGGTATCTAAATAATAAGCTAGAGAAGGCTGGAGGGTTGGCTGTTCCTAATGGTTATTGAAAGTCAGTGAGAAATAGTCCAAAGTGATAAAACTACAGCTGGAAACTGCAAAAAAAAAAATTGAAAAAAAGTAAAACATATTGCTTAGAAGCCTTTTTTCTATTATTTATTTATTTATTTATTTATTTATTTTCTGTGATAGAGATGAGGAGCACCTTTGTGGGTTAACAGCTCCAAGAGTGAAGTCTAGAGAAACATTTTTTAGGCCCTATAAAATCGGGAAATTTGGCAACAGCAGTGCAAAAATAAAGATCAAAATATGTAACATGATGAATTTTGAAATGTAACATGCTGTGGAAACAGATTGTGAGCTGAAAAAATAATGTTTGTGAGCCATTTAAAAATATTTCAGCATGCATGACTGAAAGATCACAGAAGTGAATTGAGGCCTATTTGTCAAGTTAGAAAAGGAAAAAAAAAAGGAAGGAGGGGAAATATTTTTCATGAATCAGTATTATAAACAAATGAGTTGAACACATTAGAAGAATACAGGTGTAAAGATCTCAAAGGATCTCTTAAAAAGACACCAAGGAACAGACTTTGTTTAGTAGCAGGGCACCTTTGAAATTCAATGAGGTAGTAAGTGGGGCGACTTTTCTTCAAAAGGGTTTGCTCACCAGGCAGGAATCATCCCCATGCTGGAATCTCTTTTACAGAGTCGTGGCTTAGAATCATAGAATCATTCTGGTTGGAAAAGACCTCTGAGACCACCTAGTCCAATGTTTAACCTACCACTGCCATGTCCACTACACCATGTCACTAAGCTCCACAGATGGTGACTCAACCACTTCCCTGGGCAGCATGTTCCAATGCTTCACAACCCTTCACTGAATAAATTTTTCTTAATATTCTGGCACAATTTAAGGTCATTTCCTCATGTATTATTACTTGATGCTTGGGAGAAGAGCCCGATCCCCCACCTCGCTATAGCTTCCTTTAAGGTAATTGCAGAGCACAATAAGGTCTCCCGTGAGCCTCCTTTTCTCCAGGCTGAAGAACCCCAGCAGTCTCAGCTGCTCCTCATAAGACTTATTCTCCAGACCCTTCACCAGCTTCATTGCCCTTCTTTGCACACACTTGAACACCTCAGTGTCCTTCTTGTAGTGAGAGGCCCAAAACTGAAGATGTTTGAAATTGGTAACTTGATGAATGGGTAGAAAAGTAGCAGTTTGAATGCATTACGCTAAGAAGTCTAAGGCACTTGATGGTGTTGCCTCAAGCTCCCAACTACCTTTTGCATTTCAGTGTAAGTCTTGTCAGAGACTGCAGCTGGGTTATCAATCCCATGTGTCTTGGGATGACAATACAGGTCAGCAGCATGACACCTGTCTCTAGTAGGTCTATGGGTTTTATTTCATGTGGGGAGAAGCACCAGTTGGTTATAACACCTGACCACTAAACTGGGCATGAGAGATCATCTCCTTTTGTATCATCACCTCATTTAACTTGTTTGGAGGGCCTAATCAGCAATGTATCTGTGCTTAATTTCTCTAACCTTTGCAAATAAATAAAACAATTGTGTTTCTGGCACTCTTTTTTTTTTTTTTTTTTTTTTTTTTCTGTAGTTTTTGCAAACACAACAGTTCTTTATCTATCTGTACAGCTTCTTAATACTGTCTCAGAATATGATAAAAATGCCCCCTTACCCCTTTTATAAATTAATATATCAAGGCAGCTTTATTAGCTAGTTTTTACTGGAGCTCTTTTCACATGGTTGATTTAATAGTTCCCCGAAACAAATATTTTAGAATGCAATGCTTTGTACTTTTTTTTTTTTTTCTTTTATACGAACATTTTTGTTCTGAAGTTATTTGATTGTGTTTAAAGCCGTTTATTTTAGCTGCATCAATGTCTGTGAAGCATTTAGGCAGAAATCAAAATCCCAATTAAAAACTCTGACTTGTTCTTTTCTAGAAGCCATGAGTTCAGTTTCTGTTTCCAGCACCGATTTGTTTGAGTTTTGTTGGAATTGTACAATGCTTGGTACATTTCTGAAATGCACCGGGAAACAAGGATTCAGGTAATGTCACACGGTCTACTGAAATTAGATTTCATATTCTTGTACTCTGATTCTTTAGTCAAACTCAGATCTACTTATAGCTAAAAGCCTGTAAACTACTTCTCCTGCTTAGCTGGAAGAGAGCGCTTAGTAGAAGCTGAGCTTCTATTTTTGCTGTAGGCTGCAGCTTCACACTAATAACTCATACAAAAAAGAAATGTCATATTGAATGAAAGCAGAATATGCCTCTGTGATTGCTGCAGAATTGTGAGCCCAGCTGGATGAGATTCTCACCCCGAGAAAAGGAGTCCAATTACAAAAATTGTGTTTGCCTTCTGAACAGTTCAAACCTGGGCACCTTTTGGTTTGATTTATCCCACTGTAAGGGAAGAAGCTCCTTGTATATAGACATTTTCCCTTTTCATGAGGGTAGGATATATTACATCATCTCGAGTTAAAAAATGGGGACTGCATAAGGAATCTGGGAGGACTATATGCTCCAGGAACAGGAAAGGCATTGGTTTCATTCTGTCACTGCCACTGCCTTCCTCCGAGTCCTTAAGCAACCTAAGATTATTGAAAGCCATTGTGTCTTGGCTTTGAAATGATTCTTTGATTCTCATTGGATAAAAATTCATCCTTTTAAGAGTTTCTTGGGTTATACTGGTCTGTTTCTGTTCATGATTTATAACTGCTGTGCTAAATCTGTGAGGATTTTTAGATCAAAGTTTTGGATCACATGGAACTTTAGTCTGAATAAGTCAAGGTTAGATACAGCAATAGGGATATTGGTGACCTGCTGAGGAAAACCACAAATAAATAAAAGGTGCTTAATATCTGATAGGGAAGAAGTGGGATGACTGCAAACATTTCTGCAGTCAATTGCGTTCTCGCATTTTATAAAACAAGTGTTCTCTTACCTTTCCTAAATGCAGATTTAGGAATCTATTATTCTGTTTGTGAAAATCTCTGCTGAGGCTTTGGTATAAAGTCAGTACCATTTACATGACTCATCAACACGGATTACAATGTCTTCTTGCTTGAAATACAGCACAAAGGCTTAAACACCTCCCTCTCAGCAAAAAACTAACACTGATGTGCAAATGAGCTATTGTGTTCATTGTATGTCCCATAATTTACACTTGCTGCAGACGGGGTATCTTCAAAAGCTTCCTAAATGTATAGAAGATTGCTACGTGCTATGTCCCATCCCTGCTCAGCTGATGGCCAGAGGACCTCTAGGCCAGTCTCAGTGCCACAAATTTTCAAAGCCATCATGTTCACCTTGGCATGGCAGAGGAAAGGAAGAGGAAGGCAGTTATGTCTCTGCTGCTTCTGTTTCAAAGAGCCTCTGGAGATAGATCTAAGCTGGTAGCTGTAAACTACCTAAGCTTTCATCCACCTGCTGCTCACTTTATTAATTTTTATCTATTTTCCATTGGCTATCACAGTTGGTATCTGTTTTTTTAAAGTTAAACTTTTGGTTCTTTGTTCTTTTGCATTGTAGATTATTCCCTTTTGATAAATACCTAGATAATGTGAGTTCACAAAGATGTATCTGCTGTTAACACTTACAAGTACCACATGGAAAAGACATTTCTGTATACTTTTGTAGCTCTTTACAGTCCTGTATGCTTGTATTTATGTGTCCTGTGTGTTGAAAAGGATCAGAGTTCAGCAAAAAATATATATATATATATATATTTTTTAAGCTGTATTTTAAACCCTGAAGGGTTATCCTAATTTATTTAACAGTATGCATGAAAGATTAGGGGGCAGGGAAAAAATGCCTTCATCATATTAGTATTCTCTAACCTGAAAATACATAAATATGATTTAGAATCATAAATTTTTCTTTCTCTGTGCTGAAAACGTGTACTCCCAGGAGGTGCCACAGGGAGCTGATGAACATATTATAGACAGCCTATGTGCTACTGGCTGGCAGTAGCTGATGATCAGCCATTTCTCCTGATACAAAAGTGAATTTAGTCAGTCTGCCCAGTCAGAATGAAATGCTGTTGCAAATTCTTGGGCCTGGTGAAGTTTAAAAGCTTTACAAAGAACTTCAGAGTTCATCTATCTTGCCTTTTCTGTGCATTTGTTAAAAATGTGCTCATTTAAAGTGGGAACCCTATCAGGTCCATTCAGACCATTGTTTGCCTGCTTTGCTTCCATCATCTGCTCCATTTTACCTATCTCCCGCCTCTGCAGTTCATGTATTTTGTTTGTTTTCAGAAAATGATTATGTTCAGAAACAGGCAAAGATGAGTAAGAATTTTTCGGTAAAACAACCCTTCACAAAGGTGATCCTATTTTTCCTACTCAGTTCCCGGTCTGTTTCACAGTTAAATTACCTTGTTTTTCTTAGAGAAACTTGGCTATCTTAGCAACTGTTAGTTTACTAAGGGATCTATTTAAAAATTCATAGAGACACTTGAAATACTTTGATACTCAAGTCATCTTGTATTTCATTTTTAATATTTTGTAGGTACTCTTAAAAGACTAACTCAGAGTTTAAAGCACACTCTTCATCCTTGAAATGGCCTCTGTATCTCTAAATCCAAGGCACATCACAGCCATGAAGGAGGAGCCTTGCATTGCTCTTGTATTTGATAAGAGCAGTTTATTATTATTATTATTTTTTTTTTTTGGGGGGGGGGGGGTGGAGATAAATCAGAGGCCTTCCATTTTCAGTGCTGTCAATCTTGTACCTTTTATGGTTTTATATGTAAATTAAAAACTGAAGCAATCTTTATGCAGATGGAATAATTGCACATCCAGTAGCCTGGTAAATAAAGCAGCTGATTGGAGAAGTGATTGCCTTTGACTGTCAGATTTTTTCTCCGTTGCTGAAATTACAGACTTCAGAAAGCTTCTGAAGGAATTAAAATCCAAGTATGGCTTTTCATATTAGTTTTCTTTTCCTCGTTGTATTATTATCACATGTGTAAGTCTTTGAAATCTCTTCTATGCCAGGTGTAAAGGAGGTTAGGAGAGAGACATTACTTTGTGTAAAAGAGTGGCATAATCCTAATCTAGATGTACTGGAAACAGCACCAGCACTGCTGAATACTGGTTGATTGCTCCCATGGATTACTGCTATTTGTAGTCTTACTGGAGAGAGTATTGGGAGGATTGGGATAATGGGATCCACTGTACTGTGGATAACACCACCACCTGGCTCCAAGTGTGGAGCAAAGGGTGGCTGCTTGGTTCAAGAGGATTCAGTGCTCATTTCAGCTGTAATCTTACAGGAAGCTAAAGGGAGAGTCCCTTTTTTGAGAACTGTCCTGCTGGAAATTAGTGATTTATTGTGGCATGTTTCTCCCCTGTTGTTTAGTCTACATGCTCTTTCCTGGAGCATGGACAGACCAGGAAAGCTGGCCCTAGGTATGTGAACTAACTGGCTGCATATCCACATCGGAGAATTATGCAGAGGAAAACACCACAATGCTCTGCATTCCCTCTATGGAGTAAGAGGGAAATGAGGCAATTTGCTGTGAATCCGTTTAATCAGAGCTTCAGACTCAGAGTCATGGTCTCATCTGATGCTTTGGGCTCTTTAGGCTCTCACACTTTCCTGTTTACAGCTAATATATTGCTTTGTTAAGTGTTTGCTTTACTTGAGCAGTGTTTGTATTTCAGTGACATGTGAAGTGATCTTGACAATCTGTCTTGTATATACAGGCATTTGTAATCAGAGCTAAAAAGTCAGTTTCCTGGGCTCATTCAAAGTGTTACAATGTTGAATACAGCAGAAATGGTTTCCTCCACAAGGATATCTTTTCTTACATTTTGCCCTTTCAGGTGCTTGATTTGAATATTCAAGGTTATAGCTTATAATATTAACTGATATAGCAATATGTCTGGTTGTGTTAAACAAATCATCAGCCTCAGATCCAAGAGGGAAATTATATTATTTTAGGATTACTACTTTTCTTTGCTGCAGTGAAGGACAAACAAGAAGTTTACATCCATTGAACTAGCATTGTGAGTTTGCTCACTCCTTTATTTACCAACGAACCTTTTACCACTTTTACTTACTGGACTCTTGGAAAAAATGTCTTCAATATGAATGAGTGATCTGTAGATGGCAACAGTAGTACCCTCTAGTTTGCATAAAAAAAAAGATAATGTTCATTTAGATTTGTTTGGCATCTTCAGCTTGATCTGTACATGCACCTCTCAGTCCTGGATCTGAGGAGCAACGTGCATCTTCTGACATCTCTGAGGATACAGTATAGGAAATAAAACTACTACATAGATGATACAAAGAATGAAAGAATCAACATCCAGCACAGTAAAATAAACATCTGACAGGATAAAATATGTTTTTAAAAAATAGTGACTCTCACCTTTCTCACTTTTCTATTAGCTTTGCAGGTCTCATTCAAGACATCTGAAAAGATCAGCAGAATAATAAAAAAAGCCATGCAAATCCAACAGAGATACCCTTTGATATCAACAGAGATACCCTTTGGTGAATACCAAGTAGCACCATATCATACAGCGAAATTGTTGCTGAATCCAGAGAACTGAAATTTGATATATCCTCCGTAAGGCTGCAGAGAGTGGTAAGTACAGCCACAGGCAGGATGAGGAAATGCGTCCTTTTCTCCCAGCTTCTCATGACAGCATTGAGTTTGCTCTGATCTTCCCTACTGCAGAACAGGAACATGTCAGGAACATGTCTTCCAGTCCTGAGGGAATTTTGGGGATAAATGGTGATATTGATGCACCTTGCCCCTTTCTTTTGCAGATGTGTCCAAAGGTGCCCCTAAAAATTTAGGAAGATCTCAATAGGCCTGAGAGTAATAGGCTGGGCCAGCATGCTTTCCAAGGTGGTTGGAGCTTTGATATAAACCTCTTCTCTCACATTCTTTCACCAGAATGTCTCTCCTTGAGCTGTTTTCTCTCATAGAGGGTGACCCCAATGCATTGAGTGCGTCTTCCATTCAGATCACGGGGGCACAGTACATTTATTCATGTCAGAGCAAGGTGGCCACCATGAAGCTGCTTCTCACCCACTGATAGTCATTGTCCCTTGGGACCAGTGGCAGTCTTGGTCTTCCTCACAGATCATGCCAGTGGTAAAACAGGCATGTTGAGAACTGGGATGCAAAGCGATATTACATTTATCAGGTAGTCAGCACAGAATTAACAGAAGGCTTCTGCAATAGTTTTTTTTTTTTTTTTTTTTTTTTTTTTTTTTTTTTTTTTCTGTTACAAAAAAACTCAATTATAACTCTTCCTGAGCCTGGCATGAGGTAATTTTTCCTTCCTTCACTTTAATGTCTATCATCTGCCCTTTTGTCTCACTAATGATTCTCAATCAGTCTGCTGTAGCAGCTCTGGATACGCTACCTGGTCATGTCCTGGTAGGCAGTGCTGGAAGGTAACACACCAATAATATGATTCATTAGGAAAACTTCATGTAGGCATAGCTTAAATACAAGATTTAAAAGCTAGACACGTTGGCCAGCCTTGTCACAAATAAAATACTGTTCTTACTCCTTTAGGACTAGACTGCAGCTTGGATTAAGCCCCTGTGCAAAGTGTAAGTGTGAATAAAATTTGTTTTCCTTTTCTGAGTTTTAAATGTAGACATTAAGGGAAAAAAAATTGAAAGGGGAAGAGATTTCTTACCCCCGCTCCAAAGAAACACCATTTTCCAAATGGAAAGTCTATGCCAAGTCCAAACCACTTGTTCATAGAGGTTCAGTTGTTGTTTGTTTGTTTGTTTGTTTTTTTTCCTTTAAACATGTATATTTCAGAATTTGTGGGGGACACTCAGCAGTAAGGAGGGGTGTACCAATGCCCCAGCCTTCTTGCCAGGCTAGGAAGCCATGCTAGGAAGCTAGGAACCAATGGAGAGGCTGGTTATTTGCTGCTGAGCTGAATGGGAAGAAAGTTATTATCCTATGATGCAGGGGGAACTGAGAATTAATGTACCACCATTCTCTCCATGGATTGATCTTAGAGCAGTGTCACCCTGAATAGGTTTTTGCCTTTAGGACATCTGACCTTTACCAACTAATGAACCACAGATGATGATAAATAAGTCCTCTTAGTGCCCAATATTTAAAACTAATCCCTTCTCTCTTTTAAATATTACAAAATCAAACTCACCCACAGCTTCATTTCCTTAATTTTTAAATTCATTTGCATATGATACATTACATTATGAAATAGCAAGTTTAGTCACCTTCTGATTTTGAGCCTGCTTTTATGTAAACACTTTTTTTTTTTTTTTTTTTTTTTTTTTTTTTGTGGTCCACTTGGCTTATTTGAATTAACTTGGAAATCCATGCAGTGTTTTAGCTTCTGACATTATCTCTTCCTCTCATTCTTGTCAGCCTCTGCAAGCAAGGATTGGTTGCCACAGCAGTCTGTACTAAAGCCATGGTTCTGGATGATGAACCCTCTAAAGAGGGAACTTTTTTCTAATGCTACAGCAGATTCTCAAATTGTATTCTGCCTGTGACACTGGTTCCAAATGCATCTTTTTGAATAATATCTTCAGGGTATACAGCTGTTTAAACTTCAAGAAGTGTGACAGTGCATTCAGCTTCTATCAATCACTGATGGATCTGACCTTTTTTCAGTTGACTGAAGTAACAATTCTTTTGTAAGCACTTTTGCACATCTCAAGGGATAAGGCTTCTTCCTCCCTCCAGGTCCTTTGGCTTTTGGTGGGATCTGGATCCCCTCAAACCTTCTTTCAGCTTGGGTAATTTATTGCAGACACCTACTAATGGAAAGGTGATTTTTTTCACTGTTCTTAGAAGGAAGGCCTGTCATTGTTATGGGTTTTGGGAAGGTCACATTGGGCTGTTCTTTTCACCTTGATTGCCCCTTTCCCATCTCAAATGTCAGCTGTTGGTGAAGTAATTTACTTTTTGTTTTCTCCGTCTTTTGAAAGGAATCTTCCTCTTGCATAGAACTGGATCACACCTGTTTGTTTGTTTTATTATTATTAAAAGTTCATATATTCATGTATAACAAGGACAATGGAAAATATTTTTTTTTTTTTTTTTTTTTTCAATAGAGAAAATATGGGTTGGGGAACAACACAAAGGTCATGATTTAGATGGCAGGAGGATTTTGCAGGAACTCTCTTTAGAGACACTATCCAACAATCACATTATTAATAAAGATAACAGAAGTACAGCAACCTCCAAACTCCAAGGAAATCCCCATCTACAATACTGTCTCCAAAAGCAGTTTGCAGGACACATCTTCCATTATACTGTAGGTTGATATTTAAATCCCTCCAAAGTGCTTCTGAAAATTTAGTGCTCTGATATTACAAATGAAACCTTAATGCATGATGTGAGAAAAAAGAATGTGGCTCAAAGATTTTCTGCCAATCTGCAAGTTTTATGTCCATATAATAGCTTTTTAAACTCACAAATTTTGATGTCAATGTCCATTACACCATGATATGAGGTAGGTGGAAATGTAATGAGTGCAAGCCCTCTAGTTCTATGCTCTCTTCATTTTTTCTCTGGAACTTGCAAGTATGAAAGGTCTATAAAAAAAAACAACAAAAAAAAAAACATTAAAAGATAAAGTGTCTGCCATGTCTATGCTCCCCATACTCCCTTCCTTCATTCAAAGGGGGCTGTGTTGGATATTTCAGTTTATGATTTACTTCAGTCTTCCTCTAAATTTGCTCATGTCCAGAGTACAATTGCTGATCTCATACAGGAAGGCCAAAAGCTCAGTGGGACTGAAGCAAATGTTCTGGCCTGAAGTTTTTGGAGAAACAAATGTATAAAATGGATATCTGCCTAGACTCTGACGTTCTGCAAATGTATTTCAGGATATGCTAAACTGTTCATCTCCATCATTTCATTTTCTGTTACAGATATTCTGAAATCACAAATAATTAAAACATCTTAAACACTTAACTATATTATTTTAAATAATATGTTATTTTTTTTCTTTCTTTATTCCTCCTTCCACATTTTTAAGGATACTTTTTTTTTTTTTTTTTTTTTTTAATAATAAGGCAGCTGTAAAGTAAAATAAAGTACTTTAAAATTTTTGGCTTAACATTTTTGTAGGAGTAGCAGTGAACTGTTATGTCAGTTATTCATGTATCTTTCCACTGCATTATTCCCCAGTGGCATTGAGCACAGTATTACCATCATTACCATCCCCCCACCCCCAGCAGAATTATGGGGATAGGAGTAGAGCTGGGCTGCTCAGACTGTTCTATTAGTTTCTTATTTCTTTTCCCATTATCTCTTTCTGTTCTGTAAGTCATTTGCAAATAATAAAAAGGTTTTCCTCACTTTCAGCAAAGGTGTTTTATATAATTGAAAGCTAACAGCAGGTGGTTCATGTAAAATCTCATTAGCCTATGATTGTTTTTGACACCTCTTTGAAGGAATGCTACGTTGCCTTACAATTGGAAATACACCCTGTGTCTAGGTTAATTGTCATGGATTATTACATATGGAACACTCACTTTTTAAAGATTTACTTTAAAAAATAGAGGATATTTTAACAATCTAAGGTATTTTCATGGTCTTCCTTATTCAGCATGTTGCAAACTTGACTCCTTGTAGGGTCCCTCTGTGCTAGGAATATGCTGTAGTCTGCTACAGGAGGATGAAAATCAAGCACAGAGATTAGGGTCCAGCAGTTCGCTGAGACCTAAATCATTTAGATAGCCCAAACACATTTTCCCATTGTGACATAAGCAGCAAGTACATTTCTAAAATAGTGTCTACATTAGAACATGAAGATAAAAGCCATCCTGGTGTGTCTGATCACATGCCAGAGGGCACTTTTGTTACTCCATGTATAGGAGTCAAGAATGAGAGAGAAAGATAATAATATATCTACTTGGGCGCTGACATGGAGAGAGGAAATTTACCCATACTTAGTCTCTTCATTGTCTGGCTCTGGGTTGTTTCGTGTTCTTTTTAAAGCTGTGCAAATCCTAATCTGCTGGCATAATTCCTACCTAGTGACCCTGTGATGAGAGATCAAAAAACCTGAGCAGATTTGGTGTGACTCTGAAACTCCTCTGAGCACTCCTAAAACATTGTCCAGGTCAGTACTGTGGCATTTGATTATATTAAGTATTATAATAGAAATTCTGAAGGAAATGTTCTCAGTCTCTCATTTCAATGTAAACATAGGGGGTTGTCTTGAGTCTAAATATATTGACAATAATTTTATCATTCTTTCAGAGTGATTATTGTGGATGTATGGCCCACAAGAGTAGTTATTTTGTGATTTTTTTTTTGTTTTGTTTTTAAAATATATATTTATATTCTGATTTGTAATTATTGTACACCTAAAGCTTTGGAGGGATACACTATGCACTTAATGTACAAAAATGCATACACATGGTGTAATAGAAAAATATATATATTTTTTTGACATAATATACAACTGTCATCACTGTGTTTATATTCTAGCTTTTCCTTACACATACAAAATAAAGCATGTGCAAGTATGCAAGGGAAGATATCTCATAGACCAAAGAGCCAGAGTAAGCACAGTTGCACTTCTCAGCTAGTGCCCAAATTGGCAGGAAAATGAAAATTCTGACAGGCAAGTCATTCTGGTTCGTGACAAAAATCTCAGTTACAGACAGTCATACAAACTCAGCATACAACACAGGTGATTCCTTGTTGTCAATGGGTTTCCCATTTAGTCATGGTATTTTTGTTTTCAAAAGCTTTGGCTGTATCACCTAGGGGACTAGGCACATCTTCATACTGTTGAGTTCTGCTTCTGCTCTACGCTGACTCTGGTAAAACAGATTCTGAATGAAAGATAACTAGTGGATGTATAATGTGATTTTCATAGCCTGTTATCTGTTAAGAGTGACAAAAATTTCTCCTCTCAGCATTCCCCTAAGGTCCATAAAATGCTGTTGACCCTGAAATAATTTTCACAAGGTTTCCCTTCTGAAAAATATCCTCACTCCACTCTCTTCTGTTGTTAAAGAAATGGTGGATCTACTATGCTGTTCCCAACAGGTGCAGTTAACCTGATATACTCGTAAAGTATGTACATGTACAGCTGTTTCACAGCTGCTGATTTGGTTAGGTATTTGCAAAATAGAATATAAAGGGTAAGTTCAAGGATTTGTCATCGGGGCTTTATTTGTTATTTCAAATGATTTGGCAGGAAGCAGCGCATTTGTTTACCATAAGAGAATGATAACTACTTGTCTGCAGTGAAGACAAGCAAATGTGGCTATGATAGACACAAGTACATAGCTAAAAATTAATGGGATACATAATTAGTGGTTGTTTCTATATTGCTGCACCTATGAAAAGCTGCTTAGGGCATCCCCATTTGTGGTCAATGGTTCTATGTCCAGGTAGACGCCAGGGATGAGTGGTATCCCTCAGGGGGTCTGTGCTGTTTAATATCTATCAATGCTCAGGGGGACCAGTGCTGTTTAATATCTATCAATGACAGACAATGGGATCGAGTGCACCTTCAACAAGTCTGCCAATAACACCAATCTGAGTGATGCAGTCGATACAACAGAAGGAAGGGATGCCATCCAAAGGGACCTGGACAAGCTTGAGAAGTGGGCCCATGTGAACCTAATGAGGTTCAGCAAGGCCAAGTGCAAGGTGCTGCACTTGGACTGGGGCAGTCCTGGACAAGAGTACAGACTGGGTGGAGAACTCACTGAGAGCAGCTCTGCAGAGTGACTTGGGGATTCTGGTGGATGAAAAGCTCAGCATGTGCCAGCAGTGTGTGCTTACAGCCCAGAAAGCCAACTATGTCCTGGGCTGCATCAACAGAGGAGTGGCCAGCAGGTGGAGGGAAGGGATTGTCCCCCTCTGCTCTGCTCTTGTGAGGCCTCACTTGGAGTGCTGCATTCAGGTCTGGTGCCCCCAGCACAAGGATGTGGACCTGTTAGAGCAAGTCCAGGTGAAGGCCACAAGGAAGATCAGAGGGCTGGGGAGCACCTCTCCTATGAAGAAAGGCTGAGGGAGCTGGGGTTGTTCACTACGGAGATGTTTTAAATAAGGTGAAAAAGGTGAAAAAGAAGCATTGTGACACAGCGGCCTACGGTGTGGCAGAGCACTTAAGCTCCCATTGGATGAGACAGATAGAGGGAAATGCAGACAATATCTTTAGGGTGTTTAGTCTTTTTTTTTTACTTTTTTTTTTTTTTCCGCTTTGCTTTGGCTTTGGCTTTGGATGTACTGTGTCCAAGTGTCCCTGCAAGCACAGCTTTCTTATACTCTTATACAACTCCAGAGGGGTTCAAACCAGTTAAGAGAAGACACTGAAAAATGCAAGTGAAATCCCAAGAGACAAAAAAGGTCTTGAAGTTCAGTGTCATTGCATGTCCTTGTATTCATTCAGTACATGAACAGGGCCCTACAGTACCTTGGGCTGATCCTGTTTTTGGTAGTCCATCATCTGAAATTCTTTTACAGCTCAGATGAACCTGCTTGGCTGGCAATTGTGTCTGGAGCAACAGTAGTTATACTGTAGCATTTAGCCTTAATGGATATTTAGCCATGGATAACTTATCCATGGTCCAGAGCTGGTGCTGTGGATATTGTGCATATACATTCTGTGACTGCAGAACGTGGGGCATCTGGATACAACAGATCTGGCGGTGCTGAGAACCATATCAGTTCTCATCCTTGCCACTTTTCAGCATCAGAGCTACTGGACAGAGTGTAGGATGTTAAGGATATCCGTGACCTGAAATTAATAGCTGTTGCTGCTGATGCTGGAGTGTTATAGATACTATATACACAGGAGGAAAATATAAACACAGCTTTCGCTAGCCTAATCACACTGGTAAAGACAATTTTGCCTGGGACAACGTGATGGATGAAATCAAATCAGTTTTCATAGAGAGCATTTCAGTGTTTGTCTTATATTAAGAATTCATTCAGACTAACCCAGAGCAATAGCTGACAAAATGTTTTTGAGAAATATAACCATTATACACATTACATCCAGAGAAGTATATATTGATTTTCATTCATACAAAATTAGAAATCTCCCTCAGTTTGCTAAAGCCATTATGCAGTTAGAACTGTCAGAGCAAGCGTCAACTGGAAAACATCGTCCTTATAAAATGTTTGCTACCCTCAGATTAATAATGATTCTTATACCTCATAACTTCGTGAGTACTGGAAATGATTTTCAATAATTCCTGGAGGGTTTCATGAGGATGCTATTGGCTCAAAGAAAGGATCAAGCTGCCCATATCTTAAACAATAAAAATAAGTGAATTATTTGGTACATGGACCTAAACTGGGCATAAACCCTGAAATAGTCATTGCTATGTTGAAGAGAGTTTGGCAGCAACTAATTGACTTTTTTTTTTTTTTTTTTTTTTTTTTTTTTTCTCAATAAGCAGCATAAATAGTGGCAAAACTGTTTCAACCAGTGTTTGGAGATGAATTTAAAGTAGTATCAGTAGTGTATGATTTGTTTCTGAAAGACGTTTGGGGGTGGACCTATGAAGGCAACAGTTTTGTACACAGAAGAAAAACAGGAACTGTTTTGCCTTTCTGAGTATTATAGCTGAAGTGAACTCATTGAAGAGAATATTGTAGTCTGCTTCTTCCAAAGTGACAGGCACCAGTAAAAACCTTGTTGCCTGCAAGAGAAATGAGGGCTCGCAGGACAGCCCAGTCTAGTCAGCAGAAGCTGCTGTTTGCTAGGATATTTTATGTGCGCAAAGCAACACAAAGTTGTCACTGAGGATGGGTAGCTCCAATCACATTCCTTCTGTGGTGAATTAACTTTAAGGGTCCCAGAGGTTCCTGAAAACTTATGCAAATGAGCAATGATGACAGAAAGTGAATGAGAATTACCATAACATTACTGATGTGTACCATATGGTGACTCAGTTCTAACAATTTTGAGGAAACATAGATGAAATGCCTCTCACTTTCTGAAAATAGAGATATTAAAGTACAATTGGCATTTGTGTTTATTAGTTAGGAATGGGCAGAGAATAATGAAAGTAGGGCTAAACCAGTCCTCAGATTGTTTCTGTTATCCAGTTAGCTAGACAATGGCTAACTATGTAGGTAAACTCGGCAAGTACTTGTCTAACCTGTTCTTAAAAACCTTCTAAGAAAAAAATTTCAAAACCATCTTCCAGCCACCAGAAATCTGTTCCCCTAGCCAAGTTTTCCACCAAACTACTTTAAATATTTTATGATGAATTTAAACCTATTAAACCATAAATTATTAACAGTCAATTTCTCTCATCTTTGTTTTTCTGAAGTCGACAACAATTATATAATTTGTCCCTCCAGTCTTGTATTTTTCATTTGAAACAAACCCTATTCTTTTCTTCTATTTTTTTTCCCTATAGGTCATATTTTCTAGACTTCAGAGTGTTCTCATTGTATTCCATGCCAGCATCTTTCTCAGAGAGCAGTGTCTCAAACTAGATGGACTATTCTAGTTGGCAGTTGAACAATAAATAGATTGGAAATATGCCATGTATCTTTCAGAATATAGTTCTCATTCTTTAATACTTATCTGGTTTTGCAACAATGTAGCCCTGCTGATGTCTGTTCATCAAGGGATTTACAGATTATTTTCTGTAGCTCTGACATCTAGTTTGAGCATCATCCTGTATTTGTGGATATTATTATTTTAGTTAAGTGTAGGACTTAGTAGTTGTTCACATTTAATTGCTTCTCATTTGACTTAGATCATACATCCAAAATCTCAAGATCACCATGCTTACTAATCCTCTCTGTGTAGTCCTCCCCAAATTGGTATTGTCACAGAATCACAGAATCATAGAATGTTTTGTGTTGGAAGGGATGTTAAAGACCATCTAATTCCAACCCCCCTGCCATGGGCAGGGACATCTTCCACTAGACCATATTGCCTAAAGCCCCATCCAACATGGCCTTGAAAAGTTGTCCAAGTCAAAATGAAAATATTTAATATTACTGGTCACAGTCTCTTAGTTGTCCCATTGTATTTTTCCATTTTAATGGTAAATAAAAACTACTCTATGACTATCATATCCAAGCAGTTTTTCATTTCCCTAGTATTTTTATTTGTCCAAATAAAAATAAAAAATACATAAAAAATAAAAATACATAGTTTCCCTCAAGAACACCAATTGGAAACAGTGGCAGAAGCCTCACTAAAGAATACCAGTTCTTTGTCCCTATTCACTTGATCTGTTGCTCTATGACAGAAAGAAATAAGATTGATTTTGGCAGAGCTGCTGCTCAGTACTTTATTATCTTCTTGATGCTTACAGATTTTTTTATTTTATTTTATTTTATTTTATTTTATTTTATTTTATTTTATTTTATTTTATTTTCAGTAGGAATTCAGAGTTAAGATGTTGAGCTGTGACTATCGCATCCTCTCCTTTTCTTGTTTTAAAGAGATGTTTTTTCCCCTTTTCTTTCACAACTTCATTTGCTCTCCATGAGCTTTCCAGTATAATTGCTAGTGGTTCTGAAATTGCTTTTTATGCAGTTTTAAAATACCCTCTTATGCATTTCAACAGGCTTTCAAAGCTCAATGTATTACAGGTGAAGATATTTTATAAAGATAATGAGCTTTATGAAATTTGGCGCTCAGCCTATTCTTATTCCTAAATATATGTATTCATACTCCTATCTCTATCTCTAATCTATATAATCCAAATGGATGTCTGTAACTATCTGCATAGATCTATATACATACAAAAGATGTGTTTAAAAGAAAAGCATCTTTGCATTGTCCCAGCAGTGGGCACACTTCCCTAATTATTCTAGATATGATTTTAACACAATTGTTAAGAGCTATGGCTTTCAGAATATTATTGTACTGCTCCATATGGGTGTCTGGAACATCATGGGAATGGAGGAAAAATCTCAGTTCTTTTTCTACTTCCCACCCATCCTAATCCAGTTAAAGTATGTAGAAATCAGTGATTTAAATCTGTTAATGCAGTGACATATGCTTCAAATTCTTCCCAGTAAAATGCTGTGGCAGACAAAATGATTAGCTAAATATCTTTCAAATTCAAGGAGCCAAAACCGTTACTTATGTGGACAATATAAGCACTAACAGAGAGATGGCGACACTTTAAGGGTACAGTAATGAATGAATTGTAGGGTCTTCTATTTGGTGGTCTCCTCCCAAGGGAATCTTTCTTAGGAAAAAGAGTGAATTAGGAGCACCTTTGTCCAGTTCATATCAGAATTGTCCAAAGGGCTGGAAACAATACCATATTCAGGAAGTAAGTACGCAAGAGGATCCTCTGTCAGACCCTCTTGTCTGCTGGAGTTACTTGCACATTGTGTGAGCCTTCATTATCTGACTGAAGTACATGCAGATTTTTTATGGACACTGACCGTGAAGTTATAAGGGGCCTTGCCCTTGGAGATGACAGAATTAAGACAGTTAGAAAAGCCTTGCTAGATCTTCATGTATAAAATGTATTTACTCATTATCAAAAACAATAAATCTTGTGAGGAAGAGAGCCAGGCATTTGCTCTTAGCTATCATATCATCTTTTTTCCCCCAAATCAATAGCCCATTATGCAGCAATGCATCAGACAGTGGGCAGTTATATTGAGTAGTTATTAAATTAGACTCTCATCCATCCATATCTATTTGTATTTCATTCTCTGTCCTATTTCTTATACAGGGCTAATGGTTAATGAAGCCAAGGAAGTTTCTGTTGGTATTTCCAAAGGTAACTGTAAGTCTTACTTGAGACTGTACTTGTCTTTTAGTGGGAGACAAGTAATCAGGTTTTTCAGCATGCTTTGGAAATTGCAGTCCCAGTCCCAGAATTTGGATTTTTTTTTTTTTTTTCTGAGAAACATCTAACTGAAGTTTCCTCTATTCTTCATGCTGAAAGAAAACACTAGAACTGCTTAAAAAGGCATTTTATACCAGAAGTGAATCTAGTTATCAGAAGCTTGCTCAAATATCAGTGAAGTTTTTCTGAACCATCCCATTCTTCTTATGATTTAGGATGAAATTTCAAACAGATTTTTTTTTTTTTTTTTTTTTTTTTTACTCCTGCAGTTTAAGTTCAGGTCCAAGGAATGTTTGTATGCTCTTATTTTTCTGAGAGTTATATTTTCATCCTTGGAGAGTTTTCCTCCTTGAAGGAATATTTAGGAATATTTTTCATCTGAGGTGTCAAAAAGAAAAATGTATGAGGTTGTGTGGAAAACTTCCTGAATTTTGGATAGCAGAATTCAGGAAAATATTAAATTTCTAAGGACATAAATAATATGAAAATAGAAAAAAAAATAAGTAAATATAATACAAGAAGAAAAACAAAAATCCAAGAGGAATAAATGAATGAAGAGAACAGGCTGCTGAGTAACCTCAACATTTCAATATGAAATTGTAATACTCAGCACCTTTCTTTATGTATCTTTGTAGATCAGAGCTATTATTTGAATGGTGAATGGTAGGGAATATATACCCATGCAGCATAGGAAGTTTAATTTAAAGGCATAGAAAATACCGAAAATTTGTTCTTAAAATATCTGTGAATATTAGAAATACACAGAACACTGTGTGTAATCCATTTCAAATAAAATTGCTTGCAAAAGCAAAGTACAATCAAAAGTGTACGAGGAAATGATAGATGTGAAAACAAAATAGAGATTACTCTCAGGGCCAGATCCCTGACCTAAGTGCAATAGATCCACTGAGTTAAGAGAGTGGCAATGATTTACAATGACCAATGATTTGCCCTGTATGCCTTGTACTCTGACCTCCACTAATGCCTAGGGCCATTGATTCTCTTTTTTCTTAGAGACATTGATTTCAGTTGGGAACTGCTCCCATGAACACAGGGCGGAATATGGCCCCTTCATTTTTAGTCGCCATTCCAGACGTTGAAGTGCAGTGTATTAATCAGAACAATCAATAGTCCTCTGACCCTCAACTCAGCCTACTCAAGTGAAAAAAACATAACTTCCGCCTTTGCTTAATCACTGCCAAGTATCCATTTCTGGAAAAAAAAAATCTGAAAAATAATTTTCACATTTTCAGGAGAGTTTCTAGGCGAGGAAATGCTTTTGAACATCAGTGGGAATCTCAAAGCCCAGGGGAGTATTTCTGTTGTGTGCAACAACATGTGGGGCTGTTCCTTCAAGGATTTCTAACTTTTTATTTTACTTTTATTTTTATGGACTCTTTATTTGAAACAGTTCAGGAATGAGGCAGTGGCTTCCCTTATCTGTGATGTTAAAAGAAAAAAAACTGTTGTATGATAGTGGAAGAAAGAGAGATGAGCATGGAAAGACAAAGCTGGGTGGGCATGTTTGCCTCAAAGTATCGAATGATGGATGTGGGCAGTGTGGAGGCTCACGAAGCAGTCAGCATTTACCAGTTATTCCCTTGTTACCTACTCAATGAATCAACTTAATGAGAGAAAGTAAAGTTCAGCATTTCAACGTGGTACTTCTGAAACTTGCCCTATTACCCATTTAAACTGTGGTGTAGTCATTTTCTCTCATGTACTCACAGAGAGAGAATTAAATTTTCTCATTTTTTTAACTTACTATTTACTTTTTTACCTGTTGATGACTTTAATGTCAGTGGACATTTTGGCCTTCCCACACCTGACAGTAAGGATGTGAGAAACAAAAATAGAATATTTTTAGTCCTGTGGATTGCTGGGTTTAATTTTTAATACCAAATTATTCTTTTCTGTAATTTTTCTTATGAGCAATTCCATCCATTAGGAAAGCAACAGCACAGTAATACAGATGTCACCAACACTGCTGGACTGTTTGGTTAATTATGATATTCAATGAAATTAAGTTTGGACAAAATGGCTATACCTTTTTTTTTATTATTATTTTCTTTCTTTTTTAAAATTTTCTTTACTGTTTTCCTTTTTGTTTTCTTTTTGTTTGTTGTTTCTTTCATTTCTTCACTAAAATTTTTGCAGCAGAGTAAAGCCAATGACCTAATTAGTTATATAGCCTTAAAGTGTCTTATGATAAAGTAAATCAGAATTATTATTATTATTATTGAATTATTAATAATAATAATAAGCTAATGGTTGCAGGAGTTAAGAGCAGAGAGCAGAATTACAGCATACTGTTGTAAATTGAGTCCCTTTTCTGTGAATTTCATTCAAGTGAAGAATGTACACTCCAGTCCTTGTACATCACAGTTTCTGTATTCATTTTAACTAGCTCTGCAAGGAAATGCCAGTATATTGAGATGCCCCAATTAAATTTTGTTGATGCAGTGAACTTCTTTATGGCTGAGCAATGCCACTGCTGGCAATTAGACTAACAGCATAGCATACATCACTCAGAAATAATCAGTTGACTTTTGCATGGCAATATAAGGGAGTTTCGGATGTTAGGCACTATTCCAAACAACCCCTTTTCAATTATTCCACATCTTTTCAAGGAGCGTGCCCGTCCTCATTTATTTTACTCAAGGAATTGAAAGCCCACTATTAGAATATTTTATTATATGAAAAAGCATGTAGAAATCATGTAAGCAGATGTTATAAAAAGAATGAATATGTTTATCTAGAGAATAGAAGAAAGATATAAAAAGATGCTATTTCCCTTCTTCCCACCTCTGAAAAAAAGGAGATGACATTTAAAAAATATAATGCTTACCAAGTCATTTCCATGCATTTCATGATCATCCTAATTCTCTATCTAGAAACTCTGCTGCCTTAGATAAAACTGAATGGCTGTAGGGTGATGTGCTCAAGGTAATAGGAAGATCAAGAGAGGATATGAGAATGAGAGGAAACAGGAGATGTATTCTCATATTCTGATAAAGTTAAATCAAAAGGATAAGCCCTATTTGTGCTTGTCAGGCTATTCTGTGACTGAGAGGCAAGGTTTGCCCAGTCTCTGATCTCAAGGAGTAACAATTGGGTGTGTTCCCCCCTCCCCAGCACTATTCTGCACACTGTTTTGTATATATTATTGCAACCTCTGCTGACTTTAATGTTGTGTTGAATTCAGAAGGATTTGGATAAACACCTTAATAACTTGGTTCTATACACAGATATATATAAAGGTTTTTCCTCACTCCCACGTCACTTCTGCCTCAGTTAGGTCAAGAGATTACAATAAGAGATTATGACAGACATTGGGAAAATCTTTCTGGGGAAACAAGCCTCTTGTCAGAAAAATACAGCCCTCAACATATCCTTAGATCTACAGGACCTATAGATTAGTTAACATGCTGGTGCTTAAACAACTGTTTTTAGATTATATACCTACAGAAGGCATTCAAGGTGGTGCACTGGCATTTTGTATGATCAACATACACTACAATTCTGTCATGGAAATGTTCCCTCTGAACCTGGAGGCTGTTCACGTCAAGGCATGATGCTGGGAGGGACAAGCTGTGGCCAAGGGGAGTCTAGGCAAGGGCAGTATTTCAGAGCACAGTGACTGGTGATCCTCAGCTTCAGTGGCATGAAAACCTCAAAAGCTCGGTTACCTTTCACTTCTTTAGGCAAAGAGATTTTGCTGAGACCAGGCAAGGTAATCACTGCCTAATTTCAGCTGTTTACAATGGAGGCATTCCAGAAGAAATGAGCACCGTTTGGTTATCTGCTTTACATATCTGTTTCAGAAGAAGTGGTAGTGACTGAGAGGACCTTATTTCTCTTCTCTGACCATAGAGAAAATGTGGATGACAGGTTAGATCTCAGTGCACTACTGACTTCAGCGTTTGGTTAGATGAATTGCACCCTAATTTTTTCAGAAAGTCAACTTCTTTCCAATGCACAGATATTTCAAGAAATCTAATAATCACCTCATCAATGTTTTTTTCTTCTTTTAAGAATCATCAGACTGCATTTGAATTACCTCTGAAATAGCTGTAGAGTTTAAATTGCAATTTTCAGCTGACTCATCATGTTCAGAGACGTGATTCTGCTGATGAAACCTTTGTATTTAACTGAATGTATCATTAGAAGTAGAAACTATCACAGCCTCAAACTTCCTCATTCAAAGCAGACCTGAAGCAGAAAGACATGGACATTGTACCATGCTTGAAGTATTAGCAGTGCACTGGTGTTTTTTTCCTTGCTCTCAAGTCATTACTCACTTTCCCCTCAGTTGTTTACTGAATGTCTGCCAAATTCCATGTATCCCTGGCTTTCTGTGCTGTGTTTTGAATTCTTCTTCTGCCTCATGTGAAGGTGAGAACATCACTTACTTGCCCTAGCAGCAAGGCAGGCAAGAGCTGTTTTTGAGGGCACATCTGTGTTTGCACTGCATGTAAGGACAGACTTACTTGACTCAGGCACATGGATCAGCTTCACCTCAGGACCCTGGTGTTTCGTTTATTCCTTTTTTTTTTTTTTTTTTTTTTTTTTTTCCCTGCTCATGCATCTAGCTGTCTCTCAGTATAAGTCTGCTTGTTTAATACTGCTCAGGTGATTTTTCATTGTATTATGTATGTAGTGTGGACATATGTGATGGGCTTGATCTAACCCTTTAACCCTTCTTTAACTATTTGAATGAGAAGATCTACAAATGAGCTAAAAGCAGTTGAGGAAAAATGACAACAAATTGTTTCTTTAGGAATACAGAAGGAGGCTGCCTCTTTCTGAAAGTTAGGACTTCATGACCTCTTGCTTCATGGATGTCTACAAATGCGGATACCTCTGGATGAGACAAGCAACATGTCGCATGTTGCCAAGCATCTATCTCCCTTGCTACATTTCCAGGAAGTAGAGAGATTCCTATGCTTTCCTCTGGGTTTATCACCCTACATGTGGTGACCAGCATCTCTAGTCCTTTTTGACCTTTGCCTGTGACCTCTGTTGCCATGTTGCCTCTCAGCTGCCAGAAAGGCCATATCCAGTTACCCCTCCCTCCAAAAAACTGATTTCAGAAAATATGAGCATCCTCAGATCTGCAACTGAGAGCAAGCCACACTTTCTGTGATGGATTTTTAATTAACATAAAGTTTTCCAGAACATTCTCTCCTTTAGTAACAGCATAAGTTTCCCTATTACTATATAGGTTACTGGAAAAACTGAAGCATGAAATCAGGCGAAATCTTGCTCATTCCTTTCCATCTTCCACTGGTAAATGTGAAGGTCCTCTAAACAGTTTCAGACACACAAGTAGTTAGCAATCTCCTGGATTTTGAAATCACTCAGGTAATAAGTATCAAAGATAAGAAACTGCAAAATGATAGGGGTGAGGATAAAAATATACTTAGCAGCCATTTCAGATGGCATAGCAAAAAAATCAGCCCTGACTTACTAGGCAGTAGCTCAATCACAATCTATTTATCCATTCATGCCTGTAATGGTGCTGTGCAGAGAAAAGACTCCCGTAGTCTTATCGTTATTCATTACTACTCATTACAATAATAGCCTACAATGAATTCCTCTGTCCATCGGAATACGGGTACCGTGCATCCCGGAATTGTAGATGCAAAAACACTACTTCAATTACCTTGTGCTCTTCCTGTTCTGTTTTTCCTCATTGACTAGTTTTAGGGCAAATAAAAAAATTAACAGTGTAAAGTATGTTACCCCATTTTCAATTTAAGGTTCTGAAAACTGCAAGTACATGAAAAATAATGGCTTACTGTTAGTGTAACCAGTGCCAGAGGAAATCAGGTCTGAAACATAGCCCATGGTGTCTTGTCTTCCCTGCTTCCTTCTTCCTCTTCCCATTCACCATCCCTAAACTCTAAAATCAAAACCAACTTAGCTTTACTCCATATGCAATGCTTGAATGCTCCCTAATCACCTCATATTACTCTTTTGTCATCATTCCAGGATTCAGGTGGCTCACTGCCATTAGTCAAAATTGGTTCAAAGAGATTATTTCTTTTCAGATTAGTGAAATCACATGGACTGAGAGATGTCCTTATATCTTCAGTGAGCCAAAGCCAGTTTTTCAGGAGATCATTTTACATGAGAAAGCTTTTTTTTTTTTTTTTTTTTTTTTTTTTTTCATGGTAACTCCTCAGATCTCAGATACTATCTGTAAAAATCAGTACTGGGTATAGTCTACCTTTTTTTCTTTCCTTCCTACTGTGCTTTATTCAAGAACTGCAGTATGTGGAAGCCCAACTTCTCCCAAGAACATAGAGCAACTTAATGAACTGCTCTCTGCTTCAACTTTGCCTTCATACAAACTATGGATATAAGGTATTAAATTTCCTCATGCAGCTATTATGACTTGGCACATTAAGGTTTGATGACTTTAAAATTATGGAATAAAAAGCACACTTATGTTGTTTTGATATTACTAACATATTGGTATAACACGTTTTTAGACTATTTGGCCTATGTACACAGTAAATTCGCTCTCCATGTAAGACCAGCTTCCCTTCCTTTTACCAAATTACTCTCCCCACCCCTTTATGCATACCTTGAGTTGGCCAGTAGAAACACGCTGGGATAGACCAAATTTTACCCTATTGCACAAAAATGGAGTTGCCTCATGGTTACTTTTCCCCCAGCTGTTTTCTATTGTCAGGTTATAAACTACTCAAGACTGTGATTAATTACATATCTTCAGAGATTCTCTTGGGAAGGAATCTTGTTCTTTATCTAAGGTTGACAGTTCCTGGGTTGGTCTAACACAACTGTACTCTGAATAATAATAATATGTCCTTTATTCTCACGTGAATTCTCTAAAGGTCAGTTTAAGCAGGCTGACACAGCTATAACTAGGGAAATTTCTCAAACTGATGGTTCATTTTCTTTGGAGAAAGGTATTTAGTCAATAAATAAGACAGTACTACAGGCTCCATAGCATGTTATTGATGGTAACAAAACACTGTCAGAACTGATGTTTTCACAGGCCATACTATCTGCACTTGAGAACTGGCAATTTATGTTGAATTTTCATTTCTTTCATCCTTATAGGTTGTAATTCCACTTTCTTTTTAATTCTTAGTCCAGTTTTTCACTTATGTTTGCACAATTGTGAGCAGTTCCTGTAGTATTTCTACAGATCTCAGCTAATTCATCATAACTGCTCCGATTACTGTTCTCAGCTTGCTTAGGCTGAATGAAAGAGTTTAGACCAATTCTGCAGTGGTCAGCACAAATTAGAGCCAAAATGGGTGGTTTAAGCTAACTTTTTACAATAAGAGAGATCTGAAATGCAAAGCAGTATTCACTTCCTACAGCATAAACAGTAATTTCTTAACATTTGTTAACATAGTTGCCGTGATCATCTTTACTGTCATTATACTGCCTGAAAGAACATGAACAAAACCTAGAAAAGTTGCATTAAATATTCTTCTGAGTATAAGAACCTTGCTTGGGATCTGTTATTTTTGATTTGTTGGTTCTTCTTTCCTTTTTTTTTTATTTAATGAAAGCAAAATATATTTTTGGTATTCTGTTATTTTGTTATTGTTGTTTCTTGGCTTGTTAGTTTCACTTTTTAATGAAGTCAAAAGTCTTTCCCATATATATTAAAACTAACAAAGAAGCATCACCTTCCTGACTTTATTTAAAGACTGGTTTTGGCTATACCAGAGAGCATTGTTTCACTACTTGCAGCTACACTAGAAAGTTTTTCCTGTGTTATGATTGCCAAACTTCTTTTAGGTTATACCAGACCTACATAAATAATGGGTTTGCTTCCAGTAACTTACTTTATAACCACGTTGAAATGCATTCAAGTCTTATGGGGAAGGGGAGTCAGAAAATTTACATTTTTATAATTCCTTATCTAGCGTCTTGCTCAAAGGGAAACTTCAGATTACTTTCTTCCATCTTATTGCTATGTTAAAGGTTTGTTTTTCTTTTTTGTGGCATATTTTGACATTCTCCTTTATAAAAAAACTCCTCAGCTGAGTGATACATCATGGAAGTGGAGCCGTGCTTTGCTATTAGAGAAAGATTTGCTCTTCCAGGGCATTCTCAGATATGACTTACTGAAACAATTAAAGAAAAAAAAATTACCATCATATTTTGTTGGTCAGAAAACACATTTTCCCAGTTTTATTTATTTATTTATTTATTTTTCCTTAGGACATTTTGGGGAATTTTCCTTTTATTCTATTTATTTATTTATTTATTTTAACCTACTGACAGGATTGCAAACACTATTTACAAATGTCATGACAGATATTTTAATTATTTTGAAATAATGGTTTTGGAATTGTTTGGAAATAGAAAACATGAGGAACATATATCTAAAAAAGAAATAAAGTTTCTGTGTTAAGCCCCGCAGGTCTGCACATATAAATATGCTTCTTGTGGCTTAAAATTATGAGCTGTTTCAGTTAGTTTTCCATTCTTATGCTAATGATTTCTGTTTATTTTTGTGGAGATAGAAGATTGGCTATACTAGATGCACCGTCCCTACTACTAGCCCCATATCCTGCAGAGCAATCACACCCCTGCAGTCCACAAAAATCACTAGCGCTAAACCCTCTTATGAAGTGGACCTTACAGTTTTCTGGTCTAACTTCCACAGAACAACAATTTTGGATACAGTGTGTCTGAATTTTTGCTGATACTTAATATGGCAAGATCAATATCTCATGTAAGAGACATCAGCTACTGTCTCAGTGTCTTTTCTTTTATGTGTCAGCTCAGCAGCCTCCCACAGGGCTCAGCTGAATATATAAGCAAGAAGTGACCAGTGGTCCATCTGCCTCCAGCAGTGACCAGAGGAGAGGCTGCACAGGAACAGCATGCAAACCCAACTGCTTCCTGTGGTCCCTTCATATTTCCCAGCAAGCACAAGTGTTGCAGCAGGAATTTAAGTGTGTACATCCCTGCCTAGCACGTTCAGTGTCTTCTGTCCATGAATTTATCTAGTCTCTTTCTGAGCCTCCTGATACTGTCTCCTCAGTTTCCCATGGCAGTAAGTTTTACAAATTCACTACCTGCTGTGTGTAGAAATACTTTCTTTTGGCTGTTTTAAGCTGATGTTTTTTAAACTTGTTTCAGCAAGTGCCTCCTACTCCTTGCATTGCAGGGTTTGATAAACGGCTGTTTTGCATTCAGTTTACCCACTCTGAGAGTTTGTAAAACTCAGCATAGTCTTCCTCCCCAGGCTATAAACCTTAGCACCAGCAAGTTGAGGCAAGTGATTCCTCTCTTCTTTTTGGCAGTTCTGGGATTGCATTTGTACCGAGGTTAAAGTCTGCAGTGCAGGAAAGATGCTGATAAGCTGGAAGGAGTTCAGGAGATGGTGAACATCACCCAGATACTTGGGGGCTGGAGTACTTGCCCTATAAGGAGAGGCTGTGGGAGCTGGGACCAGTCAACCTAATAGCTCTCTACAGATATTAGTGAGAGAGTTTAGAGACTCTTCTCAGAGGTATTGAGTGAGTGATAAGGTGAGAGGCAACAAACACAATTCGGCAACAAGGGAAACATGACTGGGTGTAAGAAGAACTTATATCACAGTGAGGGACATCAGAGACTGGAAAGAGGACCCAAAGAGACCACGGCGCCTCAGTCCTGAAGATGTGTTCAAACTTCAGTTGGATGCAGACCTGTAAAACCCAGTGTAACTTTAAAATTGGCCCTGCTTTGTGCAGGATTGGATCAGATGGACTTGAGGTCCCTTCCAGACTCTTTTATGTGTCATCTCTTTTTTTTTTTTTTTCAGCATTTGAGTGCCACATCAATTTGTTGAAACACTGTGAATGATGGCTTGGAGGAGTGGCTGGTCTGATGGTAGGAGAGATACCTAGGCCAAATCCCAGGTCACCAGATTCAGTGTAGCATATGCCTGTCTCATCTCTTAGTCACTACCAACTTGACACTTGTTAGCAGTACACAACGTAGCCTGAAGGACTAAAATACAATCTGGTCTTCCTGCAAAGATATTTAGCTTTCTTCCATCTCCAGTGGCAGAGTATAAGCCTGCCCTAGGTGAAGGTTGGAGGAATTTTATCATTGGATTAGGATTTATTCCATCATGATATTTTGCTTTGATGAGGATAAACTGTATCAGGAAGGTAATCAAGAAAATCAATAAATGCTTTTCTGAGCCTTTC
The DNA here is from genome assembly GCF_011077185.1 of Oxyura jamaicensis. Taxonomy (NCBI): domain Eukaryota; kingdom Metazoa; phylum Chordata; class Aves; order Anseriformes; family Anatidae; genus Oxyura; species Oxyura jamaicensis. The sequence goes on along the minus strand of NC_048893.1, from coordinate 192,773,568 downwards.
ACTACAGGTAAGTCAGGTTTTCTTTTTTTTTTTTTTTTTTTTTTTTTTTTTTCCAAAACTTTCTTAGGTCCCACAGTTACTTTATTACAGGAAAAGCAAAAATTTACCAATACAAAAACAGTCACCTTTCCTTCCCTGTTACCCCCCAGTCAGGGTGACTTTTCTCTTTGCCTTTCCTTTTCCTGCTTTGCTGGTGACTTTTCTCCACACAGTCCTGTGTTTGACTTCCAGCAATCTCGGCAGTGGTCCTGCTGCACTTTAACTTGGCTGTCCGTAGCCCCAGCTGCTATGCTAATGCTTTGTGATTTGTATTCAGATTGGGTCTGGCATGTCCCCAAAGGTGTGTTGTTCCAGCAAATACACAAAAGGGATAAGTCATTCTTTCCCTCCACTCTACAGCTCAGCTTTGTTTTTCCATTTGTGCCTGTGAACTTCGTGCAGCATCGCTAAGTCTGAGGAGGCTTCAAAGCAGAAATTTCCACAATCCTATTTAGATTGAGGCATCACCAGCAGGTCCCAGTGGAGATCAGAAATCCACTGTGCTGAGGCTGTGAGGGCATCTGATGGCTGCACAGAGATCCCCCAGACAGCACCATACATACTCCCTCTGGAAGCGCAAACAGGAGATCTGAATGAGCATTGCTGCACCTGGGCTGGAAGTTAGGGTGGGAATTGATGAGCTGGGGAGGCAGATTTCAGTTTAATAGGAGCAGTGGTTTTGGTGTATCACCTATTATTTCTACATAGTGTGCCTGCTGTAGTGTGTCAATGCACTCAAAAACCCATCTGAGCTTGAGGGTCTCTACAGTATGCTCCACAGGCAGATGTGGACACGCTTACTGTCCCTGCATGACAGGCAAAGGCTGCAGGAGAACTTATTTCTGTAATATTTCCACAGTTATTTTTATAAACGGGAAACAAAAGATCCAGAGAGAATGAAGGTCAGATCCTGCATCCATTTACTCCACTGCCAGATCCCTGTCTTGACTTCAGACATGAGGGACTTGAAGGACTTTTGGACGTGATTGAACCCCTGCAGTCAGGGGATGCTCAGAGCAGTGTTTTATTCATGTGGTATCCTCTCCTAATCATTGAGGAGTTCAGAAGAAGGCTGCCATCGAGCCTTGAGGTATTTGTCTCTTTAAATAAATATACAAGGTGAAAATTCACAGTTTTAAAATATACATTCATAAGCAATGATTTATGCTTAAAACAAACACAGAGAGAAAATCACAGTTGTGTAATCTTTGCTACAGAAAGGACTAAGCCACTAACGGTTTCATAATAAACCTTGCTTCCAAGTTTGCTGATATGCAGCCACGTAGAAGGTGCTCAAACACCTCTCACAGCCCGATTAGCCTAAGGCTTGTGACAAGACGACTTTTTTTTGTGTGTGTGTGTGTGATTTCAAGGTGAAGAGATGAAACACAGTGAAAGCTAAGCCCCTTCCCCCACAACTTTGCATTTCTCTGGCTCTCCAGTGAGAGCTTCTGGCAGACTACTTTCTCCTCAAGGAAAAAGAATAAATCACTCAAGTAGGGTAAGGACAGAAAGAACAGCACAGTGTGCAGGATGATTTTGAATCCAGAGAAAGTGAGAAAAATTTCAGGCACAGCATTTGTTTGCTTGCCTGAACTGGTTTCACTAAGAACTGCCTGCTGAACACATTTGTGTTTACTGTGCCTAATTGATAATCAAACAACATAACATCTATTCCAGGCTGCTGTCTGAAGTGTCACACTAGTTTGTTGCGTTTCTTTGACCTTAATTTTAATTAAATGTAATTGTTTTGGCTGCTGCTTAAATATAACTGGTATGCTCCAATAAATCACTTTTAGATATTTCATTAGCAGTGAGTACTGAAAATCAAATTGAGCTCACGATGAAAATGCAGCTTGACTCTCTTAGCTTGTGTTTACTTAGCTAGAATGAGTTACAGTGTAGGAAAATATCTGAGTATTTTATTTTCAAGCAACTGACTACCCCTCCACAGAAACCATGACACAGACGTGTGGGAATAACACTGTAGGTGGAGATATGCCCCAGTGGGGGTAACTGTGAATGTGCAACCTTTTAACCATAGCAAGATATGCTCTAAACAGAAGCTCTAGCCAGCTATTCAGATGAAGATCTCCTGAACTGTTGGTATCTGGGGTCCTTCCAAGAATCAGTCTTGAATAAAGGATTTTATATCAAGGCACCTTTATCAGTAAAAGGGAGAAGAGAAAACACCCTGACTTGCTGTCTAGCTAATGACAGTGTCTCCTCTCCAAAGTTTGCACCAAAGCCTGCTGAAGTTAATGGATGTGTGCAGGTGATGCAGAACAGTTCCTTCTTGGTGCTCCTTAATGTACTGTGTTGGGACACATATTAAGAGCTTTACAATTCAAAGTCTCTGTATCTGATAAGGAACTGAGTGAGGCTGTAACTTTATGGAGGATTTTTCTTATAACCCCTTGACATTCACTAGCCACATAGGTTGTCCTGTTTTGTGACCTGAATCTATTTTTTTTTTTTTTCTTTCAGCAGAATCTTCCTTGGCACAGATCAGACTCAAAAGTTACTTGATACAGTCCTGAGAGTCCATTTTCTCTAAGGATGACTGATTCCTATAGTCAGTCTTTTGGCTTTTTGACTTTTGTTATATGATTGACAACTGAAGGACTACCCCATGCCTCATCTGCAAAGAGGACTCTTTTTGTGGGCTTTTTCATTTCCAGTCTGTTACTGCATAGTCATTATTAAATTTGAAATATATTAACTTCAGGGTCTTTCTCCTTTGACTTCTACAGATGTGATGTGTTAGATCATGCTCTGATATAATATCTGGGAAGAGCAGAGTGCTGCATCAGCCTTACCTCTCTCTTCAGGGTGGATGGTGGACCTGGTCTTAGTCCTGCTTCCTCTTCATGTTTTCACCTAAGGCACTCAGACCTTCAGAAATTCAACTGAGGAGATCATGAGAGGGAAAGGTCCTCTAATTTGCCTGTGACTACATATTTTCCTTTGTGGCCTGTGATTAAACTTCCTTACTGACTTTTCCATTATCACCACTTCCAGCTCCACTTTCCTGCTTCTGAATTCCTCTATTGTCACTCCTCCTACTTGATCCTCCCAGCTCTACTTCAACCACCTTCTCCATCCCACTCTCATTATGTTTACTACACACATTGTTTTCTAACTATAAACAAAAGCTCCCTTTATTCCTTCAGGCTCCAGTTTTAGAAAAGCTTCCTATTGAAAAAGACACAAATAAAATAGCTGTATATCTGCATGTGATTGGAAAGCACAGGAAAAGGGACTGTTCATTTCCAAAACTAACTAGAAACAGAAAATTAATTCTTTACTTAAAATCAAACTCCACTTTTAGACCTGCTATTCAGATTTGAAGAACAGATTAGGTCTTTGAATTAAAGCCTATCTGTAAACTTTTATTTGTTTAAACTTGGGGCCAGATATACATTGTCTTCCTGATGCAGTCATTTAAGCTGATTTCAAGGGGATTGTTCAGTGGGTTGGGTCTGTCCTCTCTAAGACTGATGTCAGAAAAGGACAAAGTGGTACTGCTGTGATAGAGACATTAACCTTCAGTTCACATGTATATGTATAATATATACATGTTCACATGTATATGCAACTCAAAGCTCTTTGGGAAAACGATAATTTTATATGAATTCCTGCAGCATGTATCACAGTAGTTTTAAACTTTTTGGTTAATAGATGTTATTAAGAAATACATTTTATATCAAAATAAATGTCATAATACATATTTATAGGCATCTTTAGTCAGCAGCAGATTACCATTAAGTGAATAAATTACTTCTGAGTATAAAGTAGGGTAGCTGAATTAGGTAATGTTCTAGTCATTGGCTAGAGTGATTGCATTGTTTTATGTGAATTAAGTTTAAATTGATGTCCAGAAGAGACATACTTCCTCTCTTGGTAAAAGTGTTCTGAAAAACTTTAGGCTAATAAAGCAAAAGCTAAAATCATAGTGAAAAGTAAGTTCTGTCAACCCGGTAACCAAGGAGATGTTAATAACATAAGTTAAAGGAACTGCACATGAGGTGGTTTTGTAAAACCCACTATATTCCTTTCTTTATTCAAAACAGAGGTTTAATTGGTTACAGTGTAACTGAATTGAGCCAATAAAAGGTATAATTGATTATAAACCCTATATAGCACTAATAGCAGCCATTTTTTATTGTATTGGCAGCCAAAATTGCATTTCCTCTTTGTCTCAGGTCACTTACCATCCAAATGAGCATTTGTTAATGGAACCAGATCATTAGTAGCTGTTTTACTGATTTCCATGTCACTGCTTGAGTGCACATTTAAATGTACACGAAATGTTCAGGTTTGGTTTCCTTTGCCACCTGAATATGAAGTTCTCTGCATTTTGACAAATTGCTCATTTTGCAGTTTGCAGAAGAACTGAAAAGAAAATGCTGACCACTAACTAGGTTAGTCCAATTACCCTGACAGGAAATTTGGATCATTGTTACAGAAATGAAACTGAGGAAGCTGTGAGTAGCTCAAGAAAATAGAACAGATCTGTACTTAATTTGTGGGGGAAGGAACCATGTTTGAAACAGAACATTTATTATTATTATTATTCATGTATGTGTTGAAAATGTCTGTATTCTGGGCAGATTCCACATTTCATCTGTACCCAAATACATGTATGACAGAGCTGTGTAATACTGAAATTTTATTTTTGGTCTACAGTGATGAGCCGCAGTTCAGGATGTACAGGGTCCACTGTCAGGAATACAGCTCACTACCGACAGCTCACTAGCCTTACTGCTACTCTGAGCCTGGTGTTTCCCATGGGCTTGCTGTGACTTCCCAGCAGGGAACACAGATGGGTGAACGGCTGTGGGTGAAATTTAGGGCATTTGGATATGGAAGAAGGAGATGATCTCCATCCTCAGATGAGTACACTTGAAACACATTTCCATTTAGCAGATGAATGACTAGGGTACAGAGGAATTGCTTGGCTTGCCAGAAATCAAAAAGACCATGGAAATATCTGGCATTTCAACGTGCCTCTTGGATGGCAGTCCAGCAGCACAGTCCCAAAATCTGTTTTTCCTTTCTGTACCTGAGTCAGGCAGCAAGTTGATGACTGGCACAGAGATTATTTTGTATCAACTCGTTCTGCTGTGATAGATTACCCAGCACATCCCCTGACACTAAACCACTGTGCCAAGACCCCTGGTGCAGCAACAAAGCTATTTGGGAACACAACATTTTAGGAATAAACTAATTCACTTCATACACCGCAGAAGATGGCAAGTTTTTTTTGAAGCACAGGGGATTAAATCACCACATGACAAGTGATGACCCAGTATCAGTGTCTTGCTCTGATGAAAGCTTGCTTCTTCATCTTAAGCAAGCAACACAGGGTGTATTTCACCTCTCCTTCACTGTGCCATCTCGGCCAAACTTGCAAGTGACTTCTTCACATTCCTTTCCTTCCAGTGATACTTCACAATGAAAATAAACAACTTTTTTTTTTTTTTTTTTTTTTTTTTTTTTAATCCTCCAAATGCTGAAATATTTCATTTTTTAATAGTTCTGCATAATGAATTAGACTGTAGGAGAAATGGCACAGCATGTTTCCTACTGACACCAAATCTATAAAATCCTGTCTAGAGGAAAAATAAAAACCTCTCTCTCTCTCTCTCTTTTTTTTTTTTTTTCTTTTTTTTTTTTTTTTTAAT